>NW_008334099.1:573495-584478 GCF_000622305.1 Nannospalax galili | reverse complement strand
TGGAATGAATTTTTCTGTATGAAACTGTGTGTTTTGACAACGCAGTGGAGATCTTTTTTAAACGTTGGAACCTCATTTAATTTTATGTCTTATAGAGTTTATAATGAGTAAAAGATTATATAAGCATAATAATTCATCTGTAAACCTCGAAATGTACAGCCAGTTTTGAAAGAGATGTACCCTAGCTCAGAAACGTGTTATTGAATAGGTTAATGCTGTTGTAATGAAATGCTTCTTTTAATTAAAAAAAAATAAATAAAAAATATTGACAAATCCTGGAGAGGTGCTCAGTAGTTAAAGCCCTTGTTGCACAAGGAAGAGAACCAGAGTTAGGAGCCTCAGAACTCATGTAAACCCTGAGGGCATAAGACCTATGTGGAATTCCATCCTTGGAAGGCAGAGTTGGGGGAGTAAACTGGATAGGGAAATGAACCATATCTGTGAGCTCTCCGTTTGATTGAGAGACCCTCCCTCAAAGAGTAGGATGAAAGTGCAATTGAGGAAGATTCTCAACATCAAAGTAGTTCCTCCACATACACATGCACACATATGCAAGTGTGCCTTCAAACACAAACATGAATGCACACATGTGCATACACTACACACACGTAAAACTGAGAGATTTCTCCACTTCTAATTTGAGACGTTTATGGTAAATTAATAGGGAATTCTAGAATATTAAACTGAGGTTTTAAAAAGAGGAAGAACTAGGGTGGAGAGCAGTGACTTTGCCTTGAAAACAAGTGAATTACTACAAACTGGACATGCTCTGGCATTAGTTAAGTTACATTAAAACAGGGAAAACTACTGACTCAGTAGATAGCATTAAAGTCCCTTTGAATGATCAGTCATTCAGGAAACATATATTTAGTGCTCATGATGGGCTAGTCTATGTTTCAAAGCTACAGTTCTGACCACAGGGAGTTGTGAAGAAATATTCACATAGGCTCAATATACAGCTTTAGCCAAATTGTATATTTTTGCTATTTTCTAATCACTGAAGACATTCTTTTTTTAATATTTTATTATTTTTATTTTATGTGTGTGTATTGCCTGCATGTCGATAAGTGCACCCGTGTCTTGCAATGCCTGTGGAGAACAGAAGAAGCTGTTGGATCCCCTGGAACTGGAGTTACAGACAGTTGTTAGCCGCCATGTGGATGCTGGGATTCGAACCCGGCTCTTCTGCAAGAACGGCCAGTGTTCTTAACCACTGAGCCATCTCTCCAGACCCTGAAGAGATTCTTTTAAACAGAGAGGTTGAAAGGAGATATATGTCTCCTAAGTTTCTACTTACAGTACAGTTGTTAAAATACTTAATTTAAAAATGTACACATGCTTTTTGCCTATGTGTATGTTAGTGTGCTCATGCCGTGCAATGCCAAGCAGAAGAGGGTGTCCTACCCACTGGAACTAGAGTTATGGATGATTGTTACCTGCCATATGAATGCTGGGAACAAAACCTGGATCCTCTGCAAGAGCATCCAGTGCTTTTAACCACTGAGCTATCTCTCCAACCCCTCTACTTATATTCTTATATAAGAGGAGGTTTAAAAAAATATGTATCTCATAGCATAAAATGATAAAGAAGTTGGGACTAATAAAGTAGACCAAACTACAAAACAATAAAAAAATAAATTTAATAAAGTTTACTAAAAATAAAAAATAGACCAAAACATATATTATACAGGTATATAAAAATGCAACCAGAAGATAATATCTATACGAGATAAACTGTACTTCAGGGGAAACATAAACAGTGCAAAGAGGGGGCTTAAGAAATGACTCAGCTGCTAAGAGCACTGGCTCTTCCTGCAAAGGACCCGGGTTCAATTCCCAGCACCGATGTGGCAGCTAACAATCATTCATAACTCCAGTTCCAAGTGATCCTACGGCCTCTTCTGACTTCCAGGGGCATTGCACACATGGGGGTACTTCCATACATGCAGGCAACACACTCATAAAATGCAAATAATAAATAAAAAACTTTTTAAAAATAGTACAAAGACTTTTAATTTCTGTTAATAAATGAAACAATTCACAAAGAAACTACATTTCTGGGAGAGCATGCACCAAATAGCATAGCTCTGAGGTACGTAAATCAAACTGTTAAAAATACAAAGAAAAATTGGCCAAGATAAATAACAGTATTCATATGGATTTAATTTGGTATAAATTAAATGCCATTTGGGTGTTTAGAAATTACTGTGGTAAAAACCAGCCTCTAAATAATTGTGACTTAATTAATGAAATGGAAGTAGATTACTCATTGTACATGTACAGCATGAGTCACCAGGGAGTTCTGCTCCGTGTGCTCATTCCATATTGTCTTGTTATGTCAGTATCTTAATACAGTGTATTGACAGAAACTGCTGAAGCAGGAAAGCAGAGCCACAGGATCATGCACAACAGCTACATACTTTGATTTAGAAATGGCAGTGAGTGTTCTTTAAAATTTAATTACTAGATGCTGGGCATGGTGGCAAACACCTTTAATCCCAGCACTTGGGAGGCAGAGGCAGGTGGATCTCTGTGAGTTCAAGGCCAGCCTGGTCTACATAGTGAGTTCCAGGTCAGCTGGGGCTACAGGGAGACCCTGTCTCAAAAAAAAAATTAATGTGTAGAAATGACCTCACCGACTTGTAAGGAAG
This sequence comes from Nannospalax galili, assembly GCF_000622305.1. Taxonomy (NCBI): domain Eukaryota; kingdom Metazoa; phylum Chordata; class Mammalia; order Rodentia; family Spalacidae; genus Nannospalax; species Nannospalax galili. The sequence goes on along the minus strand of NW_008334099.1, from coordinate 581,827 downwards.
TAAAGGAAGCACAATCTCTTTTTTTGAGACACAATTTTACTTTGTAGCTCAGGCTAACCTGGAACTCACTATACAGCCCAGTTTAAGGGAATCCTCTTGCCTCAGTCTCCTTAGTGTTGGGATTATAGCCTGACTGAAGAACTATAATTTTTCCATGTACCCGAAAGAGATGAAAACCAAATACCCGTGTATTAGTTACTTTTCTGTTGCTGTAATAAGACACCATGAGTAAGGGAACTTATAAAAAGAAGAGTTTATTTAGCTTATGATTCTAAAGGCATAAGAGTCCATCATGGCAGGTAGGTATGGTGGCAGAAGTGGCTGGAGTAGGAGCAGAAGCTAAGCACGCACATCTTCAAGATGGCACAAGAAGCAGAGAGTGACTGGGAATCCAGCAAGGCTTAAGAACTCTCTAAGCTCACCCCCAGTGATGTGTTTCCTCCAGCAAGGCCACATCTTCTAAAACCTCCCAGAACAGTACCACCAACTGGGGACAAAACGTTCAACTTAGAGCCTATGAGGAACATTCTCATTCAAACCACCACAATTTCTGTGACAAAGAATGATTTGGCAATATCTATTAAATTGTAAAATGTGTATGCTTTCAACTTTAGGAGTCTATCCTTCAGAAATACTAGATGACTATATAAGGATATTCCTTACTTTGTTGTTTGTAATAGAAAAACTGGAAATAACTTGAAAACAATCAGTAGGAAATTCTTTACTGTGTTATACCCAGGAACAATGATCTTATTAAATGAGAATTAGAGAGAAAAAAAGAGAATTAGATAGAGTTAAATGTTCTGAGATAGAAAAGTATTCATGATTCAAAGCTAAAATGCAGTGTTTGTAATATAAGTAATATATGTTAAACAACTTAAGAACAGAAGGAAAGCCTACCAAATGTTTGGATGGCTATACAGGAAACCATTTGTCTTATATAAATGTTATCTTCTGGTTGAATTTATATATGCTACCACTGAGAGTGGGGTGGAAAATATTTTCAATACACATTTTCATGAGACAAACATTTTCTAGACACTTTTTGCTGTCTCCTCATTTGCCTTATTCTTCTTTATAATACTCATCACTTCATGACAATATATCATATTTGATCATTGTTAATTGCTGTCTCCATAATTAAAAACTAAAGCAAATAATCTTTGCTTAGAATACCGCCTGATATAGAGTTGATAGTCATTGAATACATTTTATTGAATGAATAAATGAATGAAAGATACTAACTGGCTTAGCAATTAATAATATATCATCAAAACACAGGCATGTTATACTTCTGTATAAATAAACAGCACAGACCGGTAAGGGCAGAATTGAAAAGATACCTAAGAAATATTTGCAAAAAAGAGAGAAAATAATGTAGTATGTCTAACATGATGGTGCAAATGAGTTTTCAAATGGCATATCCTCTAAGAAATGATTTATTTATTAATTGAAAGCATATTGAGCTGTTATTATGTATGAGGCAGTGTTTTTGATACTGTGGTATATCAATGAACAAAAAAAGTTGCTGTTCTCATGAGCAGTTGGGGAGTGTTATTTGCACATATGTACAAATTCCTAAGAAAGACATTTAAGAAGCCATGGCCTCTTGGAATTATGAGCAAGTAATTGGGAGAAATTTGATAATTTCATTTCCATTACTTTTACTATTTCTATTGTTTTGTACAAAAAAAAGCTTTATTAACTTTTAAAGTTGAAGGCTTTTACTATCAAAGATTTATTGAGGTTGGAGAGAACACTGGCTGCTCTTGTAGAGGACCCAGGTTCAGTTCCCAACACCCATATAGCAGCTATCAACCACCAGTAACTCCAGTTCCAGGGGATCCTATGCCCTCTTCTGGCATCTGCAGGCATTGCATAACACAGGTGCACTTACGTACATGCAGGCAGTACACTCATACATATAAAAAATTAAAAGTAATAAATAAAATATTTTTTTAAAAAAAGACATGCTGAACATGGTGGCACACACTTTTAATCCTAGCATTCAGGAGGCAGAGGTAGGCAGAATCCTGTAAGTTTAAGGCCAGCCTGGTCTACATAGTGAGTTCCAGGCCAGTTGGGGCTACAGGGAGACCCTGTCCCAAAAAGAGAAAAATGGGGGCTGGAGAGATGGCTCAGCAGTTAAAATCACTGGCTGCTCTTACAGAGGACTAAGGTTCCATTCCCAGTACCTTTATGATGGATAACAACTGTCTATAACTCTAGTTCCAGAGGATCTGATGCCCTCTTCTATCTTCCATGGGCACTGAAAGACATGGGTGCACTTACATACATGCAGGCTTAATGCTCATACACATAAAATAAAATAAATTTTTAAAAATAATTTTAAAAGACTTATTATAACCACAACCTAAGAAATATTTTACTATTCCCTACTTAGTCAGGAATTGAAAGTCTGCCATTTGCTTATCATCTCTATTTTGGCTTTCACATAAATAGAACATATATCCAATTTCATAGTTAAGTTTCATTCACATATTAGTACAAATGCTAAATATAATCATCATTTTGATGGCAAAATAATATACTATTATAATGGATTCGCTAAGTTAAGTTTTGTTTTTGTTTTTGTTTTGTTTTGTTTTGTTTGTCTTTTTGAGACAGGGTCTCCCTGTAGCTCCAGCTGGCCTGGAACTTGCTAGGTAGACCAGACTGGCCTCCATCTCACAGAGATCCACCTGCCTCTGCCTCCTCTGCTAAGATTAAAGGCATGCATTACCACCCCAGCTTTCCTTTGCTTTTTTTTGTTTTGTTTTTTTTTGTTTTGTTTTTTTGTTTTTGAGACAAAGTCTCAGGTAGCCCAGTCTAACCTTTAATTTTTATTGTAGCAAATTCTAATTTCTTAGAGAGCACTATTTCAATAGTCATAGAAAGGGGCATAAACATCTCTTTAGAATATCTTTATTCTTGCCAGGCAGGCCAGGTATAGTTTTGTCAGATAAAGGTAAACAGTCTTGTTCTAGGCTGGTCCCTTTGTCCTGTGCATCTGAATATAGAGTATAGTGGTCAATCAGACAAATCAAGCTGTCAAATTGTTTCAGTCTGGAATTTACATACATGATAGAATACAATTTGAATCTCTAGCCAATGTCTTAACAGATACTCTTAGTAAGTAGGCAGACTGAATTTGAGCGAGGTCTAATCAAAAACGTTCCTTCTGGTGTTTCTTTCAATTTCTCTTTTGCTTCGTTAACAGACTTCCCCAGTACCATCCTGCTTGACTGAGCTAATGCAGGGCTTTTACCAGATGTTCTGCCTCTGGGAACAACTACTCTGGGGTCAGGTGGTCCACAAATTGGGTCAGCTTCCAGCCTGTGCTATTCCTAGAGGGCTCCAGGAACCTACCACATGATCATGGTCACCCTCTGGTGGGGCCAGAGAAGAGCTCTGTCCTTTCTGGAAGTCAGACTGGTACTGCCTAACAAGTCTCTAATGAGTTAGCTGGAGGAAAGGGGAAGTGAGTGGTTCTTCTCAAGTCCCAGTAGACTGAAAGCAAGGACTCCTATAGACACAGATAGCCACAGATTGCCTGCATGAGGTGCTAGGGATCCAGGAGCAAAAGGGGGTCTTCTGCTCGTGTTGATGACCACATCATTGTTGGCCATGCCAGAGCTACTTGCTACATTAGCATCAGTGGCTGTGCCAATGTTGATGGTTGCACCAGTGCCAGCATTGGTGACAGTTCCAGCCTTGATGGCTGTTGCAGCAAAGGCTCATGCTTCAGGAGGAGGTCAACGCCTCCATTGTTGAAGAGATTTGGCAAGTGTTAGGCTGAACTGGGCCCCAAGACGGAGTCACTACTGACCAGCAAAATGGTGATCACAACCTGGTGGATAGCATTCTGGGAAACAGAAACTAAATCATCCTAGTTTTTCAGTAACCACTTGACCTTTGTTTTAACAATGCATCCTAATAATAACAGCAACTGAAAGCACCCGTGCCAAGGCACCTGCTACTGACTCATCTTCCTCCTATAGTCTCACCAGCCCCTACCCACAAAAAAAGTCCTATAAAATCCAGCCTGCTGTGATGAGAAACCAGTGCTCCGTTTCTCAGTCCAGCAGTTTGTATATACCAGTAATATTTTTCTTTTCTCACCTCAGAGTGGTCTCTAGTGGTCTTGGTCTTTTCATGAACCTAACAGCTGGTGCCAAAACCCAGGAAGGAGGCACCCTGGCCCCGTTTCTGGGACGCTGGCCCTCTTTCCTTGACCTGACCTCTGAGCTGCTGTCCAGACCCTGTGAGGGCTTCAGACTACCCACCTGGTGTGGGCTCCTCGATTCCACAATTTGGCCTTGCCCTTCTTCCTTTGCCCTTCGTTCTTCCTCTGGTAAGTGCCCCACTCGGGTTGGCCTGATTTTCTCTCTCTCTCTCTCTCTCTCTCTCTCTCTCTCTGTCTCTGTCTCTCTGTCTGTCTGTCTCTCTTTCTCTCTCTCTTTCTCTCTTTCTCTCTCTCTAGCTGTGTCAGCATGCCAGGCTATACCCCTCACCCCCAGGGAGCTCCCCATCCTCAACAAGGGATGCCTTCTCCACTCCTTGGGTCTCACTCACTCCCTTGTGTCTGAGCTTCAGGGGCTGCCCTTCAGCTCAGAACACTGGTACCCTGGACACTTCTGCCCTTTCCATGCCTTTTTCTCTCTTGCTCCTGCAGCTTGCTTTTTCCATTCACACTTTTCTCCTTGTCACTGTGCAGATTTTCTTCACTCTTGCTATCCTCTTTCCTCCTTTCCCCATGACTCCTCTGGCCTGTGTCTGCAACCTCTGGGACTCCAAGGCAATATTAAACCTCACCATTTAAGTTTTTACTGTCACACAGCTTGGCCACAGTGTAAATTGGATAATGTGTCCTTATGGCCCCCAAAGGGGGACTTTTGATTTTCAAATTCTTACTGATCTTGGCCATTTCTGCCATAGCAAGGGAAGGTGATCTGAGGTACCCTATATCCAAGCTTTCTTTGCCCTCTGGTCTTGTCCCTCCCCCTGTGCAGCTTGCCACACCCACCAGATCCTTTTAGCAAAAACCTTACCTAACAACTGCTTGTCTAAGCTCAGTCCCCCGCCTTACCAGTCTGCTCTTGAGTCTCAAGCCACTGAAGACTTGGACCTGCCCACAGCCCCAGCCCCTCCACCTCCATTCAGATCTCCACTCTTACTGACCCGCCTGCTCCATCCTCACCTGGTCCATCTCCACTTTCCTCCATCTCTCCCCCGACTCACCACACTCGCTGGCTGCAGGGACATGGACAAGCGCTCTAATGGCCTTTTTCTTCTGTGTGAGGTTGGGGGGCATAATTATTCACACCCATATCCCTTTTACCATGTCTAATCTCCAAAACTGAACAGCTCTTGGATTCCTTCTCCACTGATCTGGTCTGCTACACGAAAGAATTTCGCTGCCTTACCCAAACCTATAACCTTACCTGGCATGATATTTATGTTATTCTTTCCACTACTTTAATTCCTGATGAGCGAGAATGCGTCTGGGTTGCTGCCCAGGCCCATGCTGACCAGATTCTTGTTACAGACCCTACCTACCCTGTTGGGGTGGCAGCAGTCCCTAGGGAGGACCCCAACTGAATATGCCAAGCCCCTCCCCTAACTGCCAGTAACCCCAAAGCCCCCTTCCCCTGGTAGAATAGCAAGAGACAGGCCAGTTGTCTGCTTCCCGGCAGGCTTCCACGGGGCAGCTCAAAAGGTAGTTAATTTTGACAAACTGCACACCATTACCCAGGGCTCCACTGAAAATCCTTCCGGTTTCTGGGACGCTTCACTGAGACACTCCTTCAGCATACCCACTTAGATCTTAACTCTCCAGACGGCATTCTAGTTCCCAACTCCCACTTCGTAGCTCAGTCTGCCCTCGATATTCCTAAAAAGCTCAGGGGACTTGTAGAGGGCCCTCAGACACCCCAAGGAGACCTGTTGGAAAAGGCATTTAAGGTTTGTAATGGCCCAGAGGAGCAGGAACGAGCCAATAGTGTGGCTCAAGATCGCCAAAGTGCCACCTATTGGCTGCAACCCTCCCGGCTCCTCCAAGAAGACTCCAGGGCGACGACAGTCACCAGGACCCTACTTCTGGTGTGTCAACACTGAACACTGGGCCAAAGCCTACGCCTCTCCACGACCACCACCGGGACCCTGTCCCCACTGTGGACTCAGAGGACACTGAAAAGTCAACCGTCCCTCCCTTCTTATCAAGGTGTGCCAGCTCCTTCGCTCCAAACTCCACGGGAACCACTTGGTTTACTGGGCCTGGCAGCCCTGGGAACTGGGCTCCTGGCATTTTTCCCCACACCACGATGGAGGAGCCAGGTGGCAGGTAGGCTGGTTTCATTCGTCCACGTTGTTGGTCCCGCCATCCTACTCTGGCAAAACTTGCCCTTTACAGATATCTGTGGTAGGTATAGATGGCCAGCCCCATTCTCCCAGAGTTACTGCACCACTCCCATGCAAACTTTGGGATATTCCCCTTTCCCACTCCTTCCTTGTGATACCTACCTGCCCAGCTCCTCTTCTGGGTCAGAACCTCAAGCAAAAAACTCTCCCTCACTTTAGTTTCCCACTCACACACTATTTTCATTCTCATCCCTGCTCCCTCCCTTGTAACTAAATCCAACCCTCCTCCTCCTGCTTCTGAAGTCAGTTCCCAAGTATAGGACACCTGCTACCTGCTTTGGCCTCTCATCACACACCTATTCATATCATACTTACAGATCCCACTACCTTCCCCTGACGGCCCCAGTATCCCATTTCAATCAAGCACTGCCTGATTGAAACCTATCATTACTTTCTTCCTCAAAGCAGGCCTCCTTTGTGATATACACTCTCCTTATAATACCATCAGGCTCTCTGTCATCAAGCCCACTGGCTCCTATTGACTGGTACAAGATTTTTCTTCTTGTTAATGCTGCTGTTCTCCCCATCCACCCCGTAGTCTCTAACTTATATAGTCTTCTTTCACTCATCCCTTCCTCCACCACTCATTTCACTGTCCTTGATCTTCTCTATACTCTTATACCCAGACTCCTACAACCTTTTTAGTTTCACTTGAGAAGGTTCTGACACTTACATATCCTCCCAGCTCACCTGGACTGTCCTACCCCAGGGGTTTAGAGATAATCCCTACCTTTTTGACCAAGCTCTGGCTATTGGTCTCCTCTCCCTAGACCTTTCACCTGGTACATTGCTACAATATGTAGATGATCCTCTTCTTTGCTTCCCCTCCTTTTCCCTGTCCAAGTTACACACAAACTCCCTCCTTAACTTTTTTTGTTCTAGGGGACATAAGGACTCTCCAACTAAGGCCCAACTCTCTGTCACCAAGATTAAGTACATTGGCTTTCTCCTCACCCCCACCTTCTGCCAGCTCACTCTACCATAAATGACACCTTCACTCCCTTGACCTACCTACCTCTAAAGATGAAATCCTGACATTTCTCGACTTTGCTGGATTCCTCTGAACATGGATCCCCAACTTTGCTCTTCTCTCAAAGTCCCTCTATGACGCTGCCAAGGGGGACCCTCATTAGCCCTTAGAGCTGGTGCCTGAAATGGCTGCTGCCTTCTCCCATTTATGAGATTCCCTCCTGGAGGCTCTGGCCCTGGCTCTACCAGATCTCACCCAGCTCTTCACCTTATATACAACAGAATGGTTCTTGGAGTCCTGAGACAGATGAAAGGACCCTCGTTTGCCCCTGTAGCCTACCTATCTACCATCAGGGGCTGGAGCCCTCTTGGCCCAGAAAGCACAGCTTACTTTTGGACAAAAAGTAACCATCCTTTCTCCTCAAGAACCTCCTGTCCATCAACCGTAAACCCATCTAAATTCCTACGTAATCTCTCTCTTATTACCACATCATGGATTTCTATCCTTAACTCTACACTCTTCTCACTTAACTAACAAAACGTGACCAACAATACTGCCTGCTTTCTCTGCACACTCCTTACGACTATTGATCACAGCTGTTTCTCTGTTTAACATTACCTCAACTTTCAACTCTTCTTGCTCAGGGGACCCCTTATCCTCTATGACAATCTCCCTCTCCCCCTCAGAGCATGTTGACTTCCTGGATACAGATATCTTCCAATGCTGGCCTGAATCTTTTTTTTATATATATATTTTTTTAAATTTTTTTTTACAATCTTACGACTATTGATCACAGCTGTTTCTCTGTTTAACATTACCTCAACTTTCAACTCTTCTTGCTCAGGGGACCCCTTATCCTCTATGACAATCTCCCTCTCCCCCTCAGAGCATGTTGACTTCCTGGATACAGATATCTTCCAATGCTGGCCTGAATCTTTTTTT
>NW_008334099.1:554939-566540 GCF_000622305.1 Nannospalax galili | reverse complement strand
AGTAGGGGATAGGGCCGGGGGGGGGGGGGGGGGGGGGGGGGGATGGAAGGGTGAATGAGGCTTAGGGAGTCCCTGTGCGGAGAGCTGCGCTATAGACTTACCCCAAAAGGCCTGAGGATAGTAGTCGCCTGAATCTTTTAAAAACTCTACAGTCTCAAAAAAGCACACCCTTCTAGCTGGAATTTACTTCTGGTATGATGCAGCTCTTTACCTGTATCTCTCACTGCTGACACCCCAGTCCCTGTGTTCTGGTTACCCTAATCCCCAACCTTACTCTCTATATAGAAGGTGAAGTAACATCTTTTTTACTACCCCAGCACCGTTTAGAAAAAAGGGCCGTCTTCCTACTGGTCATGGTGGGCATCAGCCTTGGTGCCTCCATAGCAACTACAGGACTGGCCACTGGAGGATTGGGACATAGTCTTATCTCTTCCCAACAGCTTTCTGCAGACCTAAATGCAGTGGTCACAGGAACATCTAAGGCCCTCAGTTTATTCCAATAACAGCTTACCTCCTTGGTATCAGTAATTCTTCAAAACCAATGGGCCTTGGACCTCATTACATCCGAAAAAGGGGGAACATGCCCTTTTTAAAATGAAGAATGCTGCTACTATGTAAACCGGTCAGTACAAGTAGAACTGGAGATAAACAACCTCCAAAACTCTAGCCAATCGACTCAAAACAGGAATAACTTCCTCTTCTAGCTCATGGGATGTCTTTGGATCCATTTGGTCTTGGCTCCTATCCCTAGTAGCCTCCCTAACAAGAATTTTTCTCCTTCCCTTTTTAGCCCCTTATCACCTGAAATGTGCACAAAACCAAGTGATCCAACTCACACACCAAACTTTTAATCAACTTCTACTAACTTGTTCTACTTCTATTTTTTACCAGCTCCTAGCCACCTCAGAGCTGACTCTGTGTGGATTCCAGGGGGACCAGTCAATCACCAAATCCAGCATCCCTTGAGAGACTCAATGACCCTGCCAAGCAGGAAGCAGCTACAGAAGTAAAGTGCCACCCCTTATCCCCTAATGAAAAGCTGTAATAACAGTACACTCTAATCATAACAGCAATCTTCCATCACAGCCAGCAGAAAAAACTGAAAAATACCTAACTGAAACCACCCCCTACCAAGGCACCTGCTACTGACTCACCTTCCTACTACAGTCTCAACCCCCCACACACCCACAAAAAAGTCCTATAAGAGTCTTAAAATACTTCTTAGTTAAAAACTGAATATAACTGTTGGTGCAAAAGCACAATTCTCACCACAAAGTGGATAAAAACAGTTGATTCTGGAGTGAGATATAAGTGACCATGGCCTAGGAATGCAGATTTAGGTTACCCCAAATTCCATGCTCCAATTTGGTAACAGTTTTATGAAGTTTTTATAGTAACAGAACAAAGAAAGCCGTAAATCAAGACAGTTTTCAAATACATTGGTGAATACCTTTAGTAGGCAGATTATAGCAAAGCTGGGAAAATACGCCTCAGATGACACTTGGCCTTTTGGTCTGTGGAACCTAATGTTTTATGACAATACAGGATGTTGGATCAGGTGCTGGATAGCTTTAGTTGTCTACTTGACACACCTGGACATCAGGAACCTCGATTGGGGTATTTCCTCCATTGAACTGGCCCGTGGCTATGTCTGTGGGGTATTTTCTTGATTTTTGAGTGATGTGAGAGGTCCCAGACCATGTGGGCAGTGACACCACTGGGCAAGTTGTTCTATATTGTATAAGAAAGCAAGTTGATAATGGGCCAGGGGAGCAAACCAGTAAGCAGCATTCCTCCTTGGCCTGTGCTCCAGCTCCTGCAATTGGTACCAGGATCATGGGGTATTACTGTGACAGACCTGACCTTGGTGTTTTGGGGAGGATTGTGGAAGCATTTGGAACTTTGGGCTGGAAAAGCCATTGAGTGCTTAGAGTTTGCTGCTGTGGAGCTTGAACAGTTATGCTGAAAGAGTTGTAGATGATGGAGGCCTGGCTTGTGAAACTTCAAAGGGAAGTGGAAACTATCAGGGCTGTTTGTATGCTCTCCTGAACTGAGAATCTGTGGGTTCTGGTCAGCTAGGACTGAAGAATCAGCTATGATTAAGAAGAGACCAGAGCCACTGAAATGAAGCCTTTGTTTTACTGGGACAAATGATGCTGGTTAGCTGGGACTAAAAAATCAGTTGTCAGTAACAAGAGACCAGCATCACTGCTGTAAAATTTTCTGGGAAGTATTTCCTCAGTGTCAGAACACAGAAGCTGTGATAGAGAGGGGGCCCAAGCCTCCATCTCAAGCTGAAAGGAGGACTTGGTAATGTATAAGCGTCTCCTGCATGGTTCTGGTGTTGGAAGTGTGAAGGGGTCACAGAGAGCAGCTGAGGCTTGGCACCCTGAGAGGCCGGAAAGGCTATTGGTGAAGTTTCAATGAAGAATCAAGGATTGAAGGGGTCATGGAGAAAATCTGAGGCTTTGCACCCTGAGAGGCCAGAAGAGAACTTTGGTGAAGGTGCAGCCTCAGTTTCAGTGGAGACCTCAGCTTTTTGGAGAAGCCAGGACCACGGTACAACCGCCAAGGGCAGAAGCAGGTGTGGAATGGACCCAGCCTGGGTCTGTAAGACAAGCTGTGAGTGCTGTGGATGGCAGAGTGAGAGAAGTGGAGCTTCCAAAACCCTTTGGAGCCCAGAAGATTGGGAGTGAATCCCAGACATCCAGCCTTGAGCTACTTTGCTGGACTTAGATTCTGCTTAAGTGTGTCCAATTCTTCCCTTTTGAAATAAGACAGTACTTGTTTTGGATTTCACAGGAGCCCATAGTTAAGAGAGGTTTAAAGGATACTATGGACTTTTAAGTGTTTGGATTTTTTATGGACTGTGGGACTTTTAATGTTGTACTGCCTTATGTTGTGATATTGTTAAAATCATATCTTGGGGATAAGAAATGGAAAGGTTGTGATTTAATAGCAATGTGTTTCTGTGTCCAGTTGACAAGGGGTCAGTTGTGCTGGATAGCTTTAGTTGTCTGCTTGGCACACCTTGATAGATGGGGGAATTGCCTCCATTGAACGGACCTGTGGCCATGTCTGTGGGGTATTTTATGGATTTTTGAGTGATGTGGGAGGGCCCAGCCCACTGTGGGCTGCGCATGGGTAAGGGGAGCAAGCCAGTAAGCAGCATTCCTCCATAGCCTGTGCTTCAGCTCCTGTTTCCAGGTTCCTGTCCTGAGTTACCACCTTGGGTATTCTGAGGAACTGTGGCCCAAGAGATGTAAGACAAATAGACCCTTTTCTCCTCAAGTTCGTATTGGTCAGAGTATTTTGTCACAACAATGGAGAAACAAACTAGAACAATCAGGTACAGAGGAAGGCAAGGAATAGCTATTTAAGGGCCTAAAGATAGGCCAAGATAAATTACAATTAAACATTCTGAACTGTCCACAATCATTGAAGTTCTAATCAGTTGATCAGCTTTACAGAAGATTCAGTTTGAAGATATATGTTTTAAATAAGAATTTTCATTTACATAAGTCAACCTTTCAAAAATTCAAAATGTAAGTCACCAGTGTAAAACTAGAACCTAGAACATGATGTGCCTAAAACAAAAAGATATCCTTAAAGAGATTGCTTTGCTCTTGTAAAATTTTGTGACTAAGTCCAGATTTTATGTTTTGTTAAAGAAATTGTTTTATGTTTTCTGCTGCTTGTGTTTCAAACTTTTGACTACTTAAGAAATTGTCTTAACAAAGTCAAAGTTCATTTAAGTATTGGTCTGTGTCAAATCTTTTAAATGACCACTTTGCAAATAACTGTTTTAAATTTATTTTAGTACATTTAATGTGTATGTCTCTGTGACCAAAAGTGTGTATAGCTGTGTATCTAAACTTTGTATATTATGGAAAATTTAGAGAGTTAAAAATGTGGAACGTTAATATATGCAAAGAAAACAAGTGCTGCTGCTTAGCACAGTGCCCTTTTCAGTAGCCAAGTGTGGCTAGAGTAGAGAGAGTAACAGAGGTTACAGTCAGAGCCAGCCTAAGCAATGGGTACAACAAGCCAGAACAAGTCCTGTTTCCCCTTGCCCTTGGGCCAGGCTGAATAGCTTGGGTTAATTCTAGTGACCATAGAAAAATGCAAGGCAGCCCCATGGCAGCACTTTGGATGAGAAAGAGGGACAGCTTGTGTGGAGATTGTTTATTATGCCAAGCTAACAAGAAATATCTTCCCATTCACACAGCTGCACCTAACTTTGATTTTTTTAAGGAATAACTGGTACAAATGATGGAATCTTTTTATGCTGTATTAGACCTTGCTAACAGTTTTCTTTAATTCCTTTAGCTACTGACTCCTGAAACTAACTAATACCCACTTAAAATGGACAATGATGGGCCTTCAGAGATCCTTCCCAACCTCTGTAATAAGCTTACATTAAATGACTGGTATAATGCTGACTTCTTAGTGTCTTACAGATTTTAATGGGCATGTGTAAAAAATCTGCCATCTGGACGGTGTTGCTATTTGTAACCCAGATAGGTAGGTAGATAGATGATAGATAGATAGGTGATAGATAGATAGATAGATAGATAGATAGATAGATAGATGATAGATAGATAGATAGAAATATATGCCCTGACAGAATAAGTGTTTTATTACTATATATTAGATACAGTTGTCCATAATCTGTTAATAATCAATACTCTTCCATATGTAGGAATTTGGGTTTGGCAAGATGACTCAGTGGGTAAAGGTGCTTGCTGCCAAACTTGAATTTGATCCCTAGGACCCACACAATGAAGAGAAAAAATAAACTATATTGTCCTCTGACCTCCACTCATGTGCCATGACATATACACACTCACACATTCACACACACACACACACACACACACACACATGCACACTAAGTAAATAAAATATAATAAATTTGTAAGAGATTTAGAATTTTGATTGCCAATGCTGTAGACTTGTCTTACTAAACCAAAGATTCTAAATTTTGCTTCAAAAATGGAAACTAAGGGCTGGAGAGATGGCTGCTTTTGCAGAGTTTGTTTCCCAGCACTCATATGGTAGCTAACAACCATCCATAACTCATATTCTAGAGTGGGCATTGTACATACATGATGCACTCACATACATGCGGACAAAACACTCAGACACATAAAATAAAAATAATAAAATACTTTTTTAAAAAATGGGAACTAAATCGCCACATAAAGGGTTTTATTAATTCTCCTGTGTAAAGACACTGTTACTGGCTTGTTTTACACACATACATAAACACACACACATACACACAACCCTTGTGCTGTATAAGCCTTCTAAAAATTCATAAGTATTAAACATTTAAAGTCTGTAAACAAGTACTTTTCAAATTAGTTTTACTCTTGTCAGTAATGTTTTTGCAAACCTTTGTAATTATTGATGGTTAGCATTCTTTAAAGTATTTGTTCTTAAATAATTTTCATAAAGCCTTATGCATGACTATTGTCTGCTATAGAAGTAAAGCTCCAGATAAAGAAATCTGAGCAATATTTTTGAGATGCTATAACACTGCCTACAGGATAGTCAGAACAGATTTCAGGTATGCCTGACAGATGAGCCACTTCCATATCTCAATTGCTTAAAATCAGGTCTAAAGATTTATTAGCGGTAATTCCTTGACCTTTGTCACTCTCCCAATGTGGGATCAAATGAGACCAACCAGGACAGATCTTATCTCACCATTGTGGGGCAATGGAGAAAAACTACCAGATGGCAAATTAGTAATGTTTTCAGAGAATATTATTCAGAGACAAGGGAAGAAGTCAGAATTGAAATGAAGTCACACTGAGCATGGTAGAAATAAAACCTGAGGTCCAAAGACCCCATCAATACTGTACAGAGAACATGCAAACAAAGTAAAAGTAACTCAGCAAGGCAGATTTTACTTTTTTGCAGAAAGGTATCTTGTATGGTCAATCAGATCCAGCAGGTATACACAGGACCCAGGAGCTTGTTGGGCTTTTATCCCTAATGCAAGAAGACTGTGTCTTTTCCCCATTGGCTGGGATCCGACCTCACAGTCATTCTTAGCTAGTTTAAAAGAATTGGTGAGACGGGAGAAGAGCTCCACTGCCCCAAGTCATCAGTCTCAGGAATGCATCAGGGCCTTTCCTTAAACAAAAGTCTTATAGGATATGGTAGTACTAAAAGATTAGAATTCCTTGTCATAAACCAAGCTCCAAACCTTACAGGGTTTGAAGGAATGACTAACATTTAATGTCTCTTATATTGCCTATAATCCAGCTCTTAAGAGGAAAGCCAAAGCAAGAGGATCCTAACTTTGGGGCACAGTGAGTTTCTGTCTCAAATCAACAAAATAGCGTTGTTTGTGCCAGCTCTTCCAAAAGTTAACTAAAACCAAGGGATTATGGAAAAATGGTTCTCATGCATCATTAATGGAATGTGTTCTAAACAAGATTCCTGTTTGCATTGCTTGTAATACTTGTTTCAGACATAGACATATTCCACCTTAGGGCTGAGGTGTTAAAACAGAAAGAGGGGAAATGCCTGGGGGAAACTAGCCTGGCAGAGATGAAAATATTTTTAAAAGACACTTGTGTCCCTCAATCTGACTATCAGAAACAATGCATTGGAATTTCCCTAAGAAATCTCATGCTGGGAGACAGAAAATGCTAAAACCTAGCATGAATCAAAGCAGGGAACTTGCTTCCCACAAAGAGATTTCACACGACTGACAACTCGTCAGACCACTTTGCTAGAGACACTGAAGTTTATACAATGATTGATCAGTGGTGGGTGGGGTCATGCCTTGACCAGGACATCTTAGATGTTCACATCCTTGTCCCTGTACTGGACCCAGAAGATGGGGTAGAGGATGTCACTGGATTTCTTTGTCCCTCTTCCCAATGTGGCCACTTTGAATAAATCTCCTTTTTCAACTTTATAGTATTAATTTAGCTGTTTTTAAATTTTTAAGATTTATTTTTACTTTATGTGTATGGGTGCTTTTGCCTATATGTATGTTAAGCTCACCATATGTACACAATGTCATGAAGGCCAGAAGAGGGCAATGGGTCCCCTGGAACTGGACTTACAGACAGTTGTTAGTACCAAACCTGGGGCCTCTGGAAAAGCAGTCAGTGCTCTTAACTGCTGAGCCATCTCTCCAAACCCTAATTTAACTGTTTTAATTGGCTTCTCAAGGGCAGGTGGCCAAATTTGCCTTCTTGGGGTATAGCCTATGACTCTGAGTTCAGTAACAGTCACTCTAAGAATTACCCAAATATTAAAAATGGTACCCTGGAAGTATGAAAATATGTGTGAAAATAGTCAAGAGAGAATAGCTGTAAGGTGTGCAGATAGGCTGCAATGGAAACAATTCTAATCTTTGGATTCACAGGAGGAAAACGCCTTTTTGTAAACAAGGTTTAAATAGACTTTACTGTGACAAGGCAAGCAGAGACAATATATGAGGTCCCAGTGGCTTCAGGGAGACATCAAGAGGTCATGATTGCCAAAAAAGTTGACTGGAATTCAATGACAGAAACCCAGGTGAGGCTAGTCAAGAATGCAGGAAACATGAGCAAGATAGATTGGCAAGGGTGGCCTGGTAACAGGAGAGGAGAACAAGCCCCTTCTTGTCACTACCCAGGTGTGGCAGGACCTAGCCCACAGGCAAGAGGCAACATCCAGGATCCAGAGCTGCTCCTATGGTGGCTTTGAGTGGTCCTGGGCACATGCAGCACCCCAAGCCACTGGGTCAAGCTAATCTGGCCCCTCAGCAGCAGCAGCAGCGTCACAACGATGGTTTGGAGCAACCAAAGACAGTGACCATCAGGAGGAGTCCAAGGCCAGGAAGCACATGATTTTTCTTGCTGTATGACTTACTTATTCTCAGAAAAATAGTCTGCTCTACTATTTTTTAAAACTATTTCTAAGTCATGCAACCTGTATTTGTTTATGAGAAATCTATCCTGTTTAGATGAAGCCAATATACTAAACATTTGATTAAAAGGATTTTTAAGGGGCTGGAGAGATGGAGTTAAGAGCACTGGCTACTCTTGCAAAAGACCCAGGTTCAACTCTCAGCACCCACATGGTGGATAACAACCATTTCTAACTCCAATTCTAGGTGTTCCAATGCCCTCTTTTGACCTTCATAGCACTGCACAACAGAGTGCACTGACATACATACAGGCATAACACTCATATACATAAAATCAAAATAAATACATCAAAAAAGTTTTTAAAAAAGAATTATTTTAAATACTAAATTGTACACTAACAAATGTTGCATTTTGTCAAGTTTGCTAGACTTTACTTATAATAGTATTTCAAGAGGAAAATGGGGAAAGAAGAGATACTTTAACTGGGGGTCGGGAGCAGGCAGGGTTAGACAGGGAGAGAGAGACTAGAGGTAAATAATGCTTAGGTGGTATGAAAAACCAGAGAGAAATGTAATAGTTCAAAATCTCACTGAAAATACACATATAATATCTATACATGACTGCATTTGTATAGCTGAATATAATAAGAAACAAAGTGCCAGACAGGAAAAACTTCCTTTTGAGTTGTTGGTCAGGGTAATTCAAGAGACTCCAACAATGACACAGGTCATTGTCATATCCCTTGATTACCTCCCAGAACTTGAAGGTAAGACTCTATCACTGAAGACAGGACATACTTAGGACATAGGACTTGGAGCAATGGAGCTGGAACTGACCTGGAAACCTCTTTCCTGAAGACAAGCTCTCATAGTTGTAGAGGACACTATGCAAGCTGCTAAGGGAGAAAATCAATGGTCTGACCCCAGTTTTAAAGTCAAATAACCACAACAATGACTGGCACAGAAAACTGTATTAGTGCAGTAGTGGCACTTTTATCTTGGGGATAATCAACATCTATCTAATTGGACTTAAAGCCCTTTCAATGGGAGGGAACTCTTGTGTGGCACTGTAAACATAGCCAAATACACATGGCTGGAGAGGTCACAGGTCCTAGAGAAAAAACCTACATTTTGTCACGTCCCCAAACAATTTTTACTATATGCTAAATATGGATCTTTATATTCACAGACAAGTATACCAGTCACCAGTCATCAAAGAAGCTTCTTTTGCAACAGATGGAGGCTATTACATACTTTCACAACTGGTCATACACAGAGAATAAGTGTCTGTGAGATGCCCAGCCCTGAGTGACACATCAACAACGGAACATCTACACCTAAGGCTCCCAGAACATAGTAGAACAAATGGTAGAGAAAATACAAATACATCTCTCAACGCTCATCAGCGAACCTTCCTCATGCAATAGAGGGCAATGAATACAGAAGGCCACAACTGGCCAAAGCATAGAAAATAAGAGACTACAGACTGTGACTGTCCCTGGACAAGACTCCTATATTAAGGTTCACCCTCCCAGGTCTCAGGGACCATTGCAGAAGAGGGGTCAGAAGGATGGTAAGAGCCAGGGGTGGTGCATGACCATGAGAAAAAAGAGTCTTACAGGCTCCTGGGAACTTGCTCATACAAATTTACAACAATGTTGACAGCATATACAAGACCTATGCAAACTCAATCAAACAAAACCCAGCATAGAACTGGAGAAATGAGCAGGAGGCCTCAATCTTAGCTGAGGAACTATTTGCAGCTGATCACTGCTGGGTGAGGAAGGGTTGATCTGCGTTAAAGGAGTTATGCTAGATAGGCTGGACAGGCTCCAGTGGATGAATTCACATTTGGAGACAGTTGGGTACACAAACTTGACTCGATGGCCTTTAACATTTATGACAGAATGCATGAAATCCTGTAGGCAAGCTATGGCAGTGTACAGATAGGGGAAGTCTAAATATGATTAAAATGAAGGAAATCCACAAAAATTCAATAAAAACTCTACATTAAAAAAAAAAAAGAAAAATCCCAGGATCATCAAGGTGAAATCTTCTGTGACTTACTTCTTCAGGGTCAGCACATGAAAGTTGTGGTCCAGAGTTGGCCAAGGCTGCTTCTTAAACTAGAAGCCAAACTTGCCAATGTGAAGACTCTCCTACATGGTACAGGGTTTGAAGTCAGGAATGGATGATAGAACCTAGGGTTCGATAGTATGGCAGGGTCAGAGTATCCCTGAAGAGAGAGCAGGAGAAGCCAATGGTGAAAGTGCAGCCTCAGTTGCAGTGGAGACTCCAGTATACTGGAGATGCCAAGACCATGCAATGACCTCGAAGGACAGCAGCAGTTATGGAGTGGAACTGGCTCAAACCTAGAGACAAGCTGTGCATGCTATGGATGATAGAGCCAAAGAAGTAGAGCTACCAAAGCCCTTTAGAGCCTGGAAGACTGTGAGTCCCAGATGTTAAGACACAGCTTTTTCACTGATGAATTTTGGTTTTGCTTTGATCTGATTGTAACTGTGTCTGGGTTTTTCCCTCTTAAAATCAGTTAGTATATAACTTATTTGGGATTTTACAGGAGCCCATAGTTAAGAGACTGAATTTTTAAGGAGAACTTGGACTTCCAAATCATTGAGATTTTTAGAAGACTGTGGGACTTTTAAAAGTTGAATTATGTTTTATATTATGATGTCATGAGATCTTGAGGATAAAAAAGAAGGGAGAGGTTATGGTTCAGTAGTGATATGTTTGTGTGTCCAATTGACAAGGGGTTAATTTGTTCTTGTTTTGTTAACTGAGTCATCTGGGAAGAGAGAACCTCAGTTGAGGAATTTCCTCCATCAGACTGGCCTGTGGGTATGTCTGTGGGGCATTTTCTTAATTGCTAATTGATGTAGGAGGGCCCAGCTCATTGTGTGCAGTGCATCCCTGGGCAGGTGGGCCTTGGCTGTTTAAGAAAGACAGCTGAGCAAGCCAGAGGGAACAAGCCCGAAGCAGCATTCCTCCATGGTCTCTTCTTCAGTTTCTGGTTCCAAATTTCTGCCTCAAGTTTCTTCTCTAACTTCCCTCAATTTTGAACTGTAACCTGTAAGCTAAATAAACTATTTTCTCCCCACCACCACCAAAAAAAATTACTAAGTTGCAGACTAACAAATGTTGCGTTTTCTCAAGTTTTCTAGACTTTACTACTAATAGTGAGTTGCCTTAATGCAATCTGGATTTTCAGATATAAGCATAAGTTTATGGTTGCTTATCAAAGCAAAAGGGTTGGGAAGAGTTTCATAAGACATTAAATTCTAAATAAAATCATTCTTCTGATAGGGTCATGTGCTATATAGCTTTAGTTATCAACTTGACACACCTGAGAGGAGGGAACCTCAATTGGGGAATTGCTTCTATTGGATTGGCCTTGTTGACATTTCTGTGGGGCATTTTTGTGATTGTAGAGTGATTGGAAGGGCCCAGCCCACTGTGGGTGGTGCCATCTGTGGGCAGGTGATCCTATGTTGCATAGGAAATCAGACTGAGGTGCAGACCAGAGTGTAAGAGTGAGACCACTGAGGACAAGTCAGCCTTTCGGGTTGCAACAGCAAGAGGTTTATTTGATACACAGGTACCTGTGGGCACAAAGTCTCCTCGGAGGACTTACGTGCCTACAGGCTGGGGTTTGGCACTTTTATAGAGCAGAAGCAGGGGACAGAAGCAGAAGCGCGGTTATT
>NW_008334099.1:551518-553159 GCF_000622305.1 Nannospalax galili | reverse complement strand
GCAACATGGCCCGGTGTTCAGGAGGCCCACATCCTCCCCATGGGTCCAGTCCCAGTCTCCCGGGAGGACTCGTCACTTTGGGTACCGTTACAGTGTCATGGGTTCCTTCTAAGTCCCAAGGCTCTGGTACCCCTAAAGCTAGCTTGCACAAATCTGGATATAATGTGGGCCACCAAGTATCTTTTGGTGCTGTCTTACGGACTTCAAATACCACAATGCCCATTTGATTGACTACTTGCCAGGTGGTTGGCACAGCTCTATGGGGGCTCTCATTACTGTGAGCAAACCCACAAGTAAATAGATGTACCCAGAGTAACATGATTAACATTTTTCTTTGACCAGTCTTATCTTTAGGGGGTTGGTAGTCCGCGTCAGCTGCCATTGTCCTTCTCTTGAGAGTTCTTGGTGAGCTGGATTGGCTGCCTTAACGTGGGAGGCGTGGACCTTAAGAGCTGTAGGTGTGGTGAGGAGGACGGTGTATGGTCCTTTCCAGCGTGGTTCTAGGCTCCGAGTCTGATGCCTCCGGACCCAGACAGCGTCCCCGGGCTGGAAGGGGTGGGGTGCAATAGGAGTGTCAATAGCATCCTGATAGGCTGCAGCTAGGGGCTTCCAGATCTCCTGGTGAGCCAGCTGGAGTGCCTTCAGGTGAGCAAAGAGGGAAGGTGAATCAACAAAGTTAGAGATATCCGGGTCTAAGAAGGAAACTGCAGGGGGAGGGGTCCCATACAGGATTTCAAACGGAGTTAACCCACTGGGCCCAGGAGTGTTCCTGGCCCGGTATAATGCCAAGGGCAGTAGAGTCACCCAGTCTTTAGTGCCAGTTGCTAGCGAAAATTTAGTTAAAGCCTCTTTAATTGTTCTATTCATTCTTTCTACCTGGCCTGACCTCTGGGGTCTGTAAGCACAATGTAATTTCCAATCAATTCCCAACAACCTGGCCACTTTCTGACTTACCTGGGAGACGAAGGCCGGTCCATTATCTGACCCTATTACCTGAGGCATCCCGAATCGAGGAAAGATGTCTTCTAGTCAATGCTCTGGCTCCTCCAGTTTGGTGTGATGGTGGTCATCCAGTGCTCTCTCCCATTAACTCAGAGCAGGCAGGGCTGAGGCTGCTATCAGGCAGGGTAGGCACCAGCTCAGGCTCCAGGAAGTCGCTTAGTTGGCTGGCGTCATACCAATTGAGGGAGAGGCCACCTGGGCTGCTAGGCCCCTTGTCACTGCACGGGGCTTCTGACATCAGCTCTAGGGGCCCAGCTATCCCTTTGGGCCTCCGCAGCAGACCTCGGAGCTCCATCAGGCTGGGCAGGGTCAGCAGCTCCTGTGCAAAGTCCTTAGCAGCATCCAGAAAGCGGGCCAGGGGGTCCTGGGCTTGCCCCATTGCAGACACCAGGGAAGCCCTCTTCAGAAGCGTCTCTAGGATCTCTGTGGTCAGTTCCCGAGGGCAGCCAGTGTGTCTCGGGCACTGCGGCCTCCCAGCACTGAGCGGGCATCAGCCAGGAGCCGGGAGACCAGGGAGTTTTTAAAGTTGCTCAGGACCCCTGGCTTCTCTCCTGGCGTTGGATGTTGGAAGCAAGAGTAGATCAGTCCTTGGAGCCAGATGGCAGTGGCTTGTCGTGGTGCTCTACTGGGGGGTGCGAG
>NW_008334099.1:477141-550356 GCF_000622305.1 Nannospalax galili | reverse complement strand
TGTAAGAGTGAGACCACTGAGGACAAGTCAGCCTTTCGGGTTGCAACAGCAAGAGGTTTATTTGATACACAGGTACCTGTGGGCACAGAGTCTCCTCGGAGGACTTGCACACCCCAGGTTGGGGTTTGGCAGTTTTTATAGAGCAGAAGCAGGGTACAGAAGCAGAAGAGCAGTTATTGGTTAATTCAAACACACACACAATAATTTCAAAAGTATGCAGAGATATGGGGTAAGGGTCGGGGCTAAGGGGAAGTGGGATTGCTAAATGGGAGGTGACCTCAGAGGCACAGGTGTTTTTCCCTTGATTTCCTGGTATCGGGCCCTCAGGGTGGTCAGGAGTTCTACCCGTAAAACTTGTTTATGGCTTGATCTGTGAAGCTTGACCGGCGCCTGCCCGTCCTGCAGCCTTTTGATAAGGCTGGTCCTGGTTTTTGTCAATTTTAAACATGTGGGCTCATGAGTACTCATGGCGCCTAGTCTTTTTCAAGAGGAGCATGGCAGTGATCCTATGTTGTATAAGAAATCAGGCTAAGGTGCAGACCAGAGGAGCATGCCAGTAAGCAGTGTACCTCTACGGCTTGTGCTCCAGGTTCCTGCCGAGTGCCTGCCTTGGCTCCCCTTGATTGTACTGTAATCCAAATAAACCCTTTCCTCCCCAAGTTGGTTTTGGTCAGTGTTTTTGTCACAGCATTAGAATGCTAAGTCAGGTCATATGCTATAAACACATAGTTCTGTGCAAGAACTAACATACTTTATCTAATCTCTAATTGCCTCCACCATCTTTTCTTCCCTAGATTGCTTTTTCCAGTGTGAAGTCCTCAGATCTGGCTTTGAAAACACTTTCTTCTACACAGAATTGAGTCTGTTGTTAAAAGCAAAACAAATGTTAGTGGAGTCAGATTTAAAACGTTGGAAATAAAGGATAGCAATTTGCATTAAAGCTTCTAAACAATTAAAAAAAATCTTCTTTTAGAGACTGATGAATCATGAGGATAAAATACTCAAGACTGAAATTTGAAATTGAATATTTTGCACATCTAATAATGTGTGGATGAGCATACTGTCTAAAAGTCAAGGAAAATGGCTTGTGGGAAGTTTGGCCCTGTAGAACCAGCTGCTCATGTCCTAAGGAAATGTGTTTTCTGTTTGTGTGTTTAGTTTTCTTGCTGTAGATTATTAGTTTTATTTTATTATGATCTGATAAGATACAAGAAATTATTTCATTTTATTGTTTTGATAAAACTTACATTAAGATCTAAAATGTGATCTATTGTCAAGAATGTTTCTGAGCTGCTGAGAATGTATTGACTATAGTGAAATATTTTTCTAATATTTGTTAAGTTCATTAGATTTATCATATACTTTATCATTGATGTTTCTTTGTTGATTTGGGGGGGGGTAAAAATACCCACAAATATCTGCCCTCTCATGCTATATGTCCAGTAATGCTATTTCATATTGGGTATATCAATATTCAATGCTTATATCTTTACAATCAGGTATCTTCTTGATGGATTTGTCCCTTAATATGTACTGCTCTGCTTTATACCTTTTGGCTAATTTTGGCTTCAATCGAATTTATTAGATGTGAGTATGGTTATTTTTGCTGACGTTTGGATTCCATTTGCTTAGGGTGTCTTTTACCATCCTTTAACTTTCAGTCTTTGTAGGCCTTGACAGTGAGGTCAGTTTCTTTTTGTTTGTCTGTTTTTTGGTTTACGTTTTTTTTTTTTGTTGTTGCTTTTTTTTTGGTCTTTTTGTGATAGGGTCTCCCTGTAGCCCCAGCTGGCATGTAACTCACTATGTGAAGCATGCTGGTTTTGATCTCACAGAGATCTGATTGCTTCTGCTTCCCGAGTGCTAGGACTAAAGGTGTATGCCATCATACCAGGCTATTTGTCATTTCCTCTTTATTATTATTTTATTTTTAATATTTTGTTGTTTTTATTTTATGTGTATGAGTGTTTTGCCTGCATGTACGCACCTGTGTCAGACAAAGGAGGTCAGAAGAGGGTGTCAGATCTCCAGAACTGGAGTTACAGATGGCTGTTAGTTGCCATGTGGGTGCTGGGTACTGAACCTGGGTCCTCTGCCAAAAGAGCCAATGCTCTTAACTGTTGAACCATCTCTCCAACCCCTGTTTATCTGTTTTCAAATAAACTAAGCTTATTAATATTTATGAAAACTGTAGTGCCCAGAAATAGTAAAACAATGATAAACATAATTTAAAATTCTGATTTCCCTGTAAAGTAACAGCCCTTATGGAATCACATGTGGATACTGCCCATTCAGAGTAACAGCCCTTATGGAATCACATGTGGATACTGCCCATTCAGGAACTTATTATGCATTGAAAATTGTCTTATATCTTGAGAAAGCATTCAAAGAACTCACATGAAGTATACTATATATATGAACTCATTTTTTAAAAATTACCCTTTCTCATTCTTTCTGAAGTTTACAGTATACCCACATATGTGTGTGTGTGTGTGTGTGTGTGTGTGTGTGTGTGTGTGTGTGTGTAATTTTTAAGCTAGGATCTGCATATGATGCAGAATATGCAGGAGTTGTTTTCTTTCTGAGGTTGGCTTATCTCAATATTAAACATTCTAAATAGCAAGGAGATAAAACTACCCATCAACAAATGGGCTAAGGAATTTAATAGACAGATTTCAAAAACAGAAGCACAATGGTAAATAACTATTTTAAAAACTGTTCAACATCCCCAGTCATAAGGAAATGCAAATTAAAACTACTTTGAGATACCATCTCACCCCAGTCAAACTATTATTATGAAATCTGACAACAGAGATTAAAGAGGATGTGGAGAAAGAGGAGCCCTTATTCACAGCTGATGGGAGGTCAGTTTCTTGCAGGCTGCAAAGAGTTGAGTTTTGTTTTTACTTCAGGTAGTCTGAATCTTCTCTTTTGAGGAGTTAAGTTATTTTTGAAAAATGTAAACTAAGTCCTGCTGGTTTGATTCCCCCCATCCCCGGTTGTTTTGAATGCTTATGTTCTCTTCTTTCTCCCTTATTCACTTTAGGAATTTGCTGTTTTGCTGAAATAATATTATTTGATTGTTTTCTGTAATTCTCATTTCTCTATTTTTGTCTTTGACTTTTGTTACTATATATTTATATATAATAATGGTTTCATTGTAACACCTTCATACATGTGTGTATATAATGTATTTTGATAGTACTCACCCACCCCCCATTACCCTCTCTTGTCCCCTTCTCACTCCTGCTGATTCTCCTTCCTCTTTCCAATAGGGAAGCTAATGCTTTCATGTTGTTTAATTGTCTCAGTGAGTTACATTAAGAGTTCCCGCTGCTTACCTGTGATTGCACCACTGAAGGAAATGAATCTCACTCCTCCAGCAACCACTGAAGGTATAGAAACCTTCAAGAAGGGATGGGACCTGGTGAATTCCTCCCTTTTCTATTACAAAGTGTTGAGGGGCCCAATCTTGTGCAAATCTTGTGCAAGATAACCTCAGTTGCCATGAGTTCAAGGGTGCAATGGCCAAGTTGTGCTGTATGACATTCCATACCACTCCCCACTTTTCTTCATCTCTTTTTCTTGTTTTTACACTGTTTCTCTCAATGTTTCAGTGTTCCCTGATCCTTGGGGGCAGGGAGGGATGCTGATACAGATTGCTCATTTATCGCCAAAAATTTGACTAATACTTATTCTTATCACTTTAACCACTTCTGAGCCTCTGCAGTTATTACTGAGATTTAGTTTTTCCTGAACTCTTGATTTTCTACGACTATCTTTTTTCATCTTCTCTGTGTAGAATTCCTTTAAGTATATTCTGAAATGCTGACTTTGTGGTCACTAATTGTTTTGGTTGATGCTTATCTGGGAATGCATTTCTTTTTTTAATATTTTATTTATTATTTTTATTTTATGTGTATGAGTGTATTGCCTGCATGTAGGTAAGTGCTCCCCTGTCCTGAAATGCCTGCGGAGGACAAAAGAGGACATTGGATCCCCTAAAACTGGAGTTATGGACAGTTGTTAGCTGCCATGTGGGTGCTGGGATTCGAACTGGGGTCTTCTGCAAGAAAAGTCAGTGTTCTTAACTGCTGAGCCCTCTCTCCAGCCCTTGCATTTTTTTTTAATTCTGAAAAGCAACTGTGTCATATGTAATGATCTTGGTTGACAGCTATTTCCTTCCATGTTCCCCTGTATTTAGCATTTATGCCAAGAGTTCTAGTGTAAAACTGATGAGTTTTCCTTTATAAGTGTCTTGTAACTGGTGATGGTTGATTTCATTTTTCAGTTGATCGGATTAAGAAACACCTAGGGCATTAATGAGACACATCTTTGAGTATGTCAGTCAGGGATCTTCCAGAGATGGTTAACTGAGGTATGAGAACCCACCCTGAATGTGGGCATCATCATATCACATGGGTTGTGGTCCTAGACCAACTGAGAAAAAGAAACAAGCACTCTACCATGAAGCCACTCCTCCACCACAAAACTGTAGCTCAGATTGGCCTTGAACTCATAATCTTCTTGCCCCACAAGTTTTAGCTCATTGATTAGTGGTGTGTGCCACAACAGCTGGTTGTCTAGCTGATTTAAAGATTTTTTTGGGGGTGGTCTTTTTGAGACAGGTTCTCCACGTAGTCCCAGCTGTCCTGGAACTTGCTATGTAGACCAGGATGGCCTTGAACTCACAGAGATCTGCCTGCCTCTACCTCCCAAGTGCTGGGATTAAAGGCATGTGCCACCACGCCCCGCCTAGATTTTGTCTTTTTTTGTAGCTGGAAATTTGACTGTTTTGCATCTTGGCATAGATCTAGTTTTATCCCATTTGATATTGCTCAGCTTCTTAAATGTTCAAGTTTCTTTTTAACCAAATATAGTCAGTTTGAAGTCATTATTTCCGAATGCTTTTCCAGTCTTAATCTATCTTTCCTTCAGTGTCTCACATGGTTTGCATGTTAGCCCCTTTAAGATCTTGAGTCTCTGTTCATTTTTTTTAAATCCTATTTCCTTGTGTTGTTCCTGGTGAGTGAGATCTGTTGATATGTTCTTAAGTTTACTGACTTTTTTGTCGTCCCCTTTCTACTCCTGAATCTACCCAGTAGGGTTATTTTTTATTTCCATTACCTTCTATTTCTGTCTTATATATTTTATTTTTAGTAATTTATCTATCTTTGCTGAGTTTTTATTTTTGTTTGTTTCAGGATAATTTGTAAATGATTCTGATTCTTCTTTCATTGTCTTTTATTTTAGATAGCCTTGATATGGAGCACTGGCTGGCCCAGAACTCCCTATGTAAACCAGCCTAGGAATCATTCTGCTTCTGTCTTCCACTTCCAGGGACTGCAGGTATGTGCCACCATTCCTTACCCAGGATCCGGATCACTGTCACTCTTTTTTTTTGTACATAGCTCCCTTCTTTAGATGTGTAATGTGTGTGTTTACCTGTTCTTTAGGTGTCACAGATTCCACCATAGCAAATGTGAGGAGAAAGTGGAGTGCTACCTTCTGCCACCAATTTTATGAAGTTTTCACCCTTTAGATTCCAAGTATAAGTAGTGTCTTAGCTTCTAACATAGTTTTGTGACACCCAAGTAAGGAAGAAATGAAGTATTTTCTTTTTTTCTTTCAATGAAACCTATATGTGATAGTTAATTTTTAAATTTTATTTATTATTTTTATTTTTTTATGTATATGTGTGTATTGCCTGCATGTAGGTAAATGCATCATGTCGTGCAATGCCCGAGGAGGTCAGAAGAGGCTGTCGGATCCCCTGGGACTGGAGTTACAGACAGTTGTCAGTTGCCATGTGGGTGCTGGAATTTGAACCCAGGTCTTTTGCAAGAACAGCTAGTGTTCTTAACTGCTGAGCCATCTCTCCAGCCCAGAAGTGAAGTATTTTCTAATCTCATATCACATCCCCTCCATTGATGCCACATGGGAGTGAAACCTGAGCTTTCTATCCAATTTCTCTAAGTAGTGTAAAAAATTTGTCAGGCCAAATGATGATTAGCCCCTAAACCACCTACTTCAGTTTTGTTCTGCTGATCTTTTTTTTTCTTTTTGAGTTGGGGTATCCCTGTATCCCTGTATCCCTAGCTGGCCTGGAATTTGCTATGTAGAGCAGGCTGGCCTTGAACTAACAGAGATCCGTCTGCCTCTGCCTCCCAAGTGCCGGGATTAAACATGTGCGACACCATGCCCAGCTTTGTTGGTCTTTTTGAGATGGGGACTCCCTACATGGAGCCTCAGCTGGCGTGGAATTTGCTATGTAGACCAGGCTGGCCTTGATCTCACAGAGATCTATCTCTGCCTCTGCCTCCTGAGTGCTGGGATTAAAGGTGTGTGCCCCCTGACTCTACTTCAGTTTTGTAGCTGCTGGTTGTCTATGGATGTTCCCTCCTCATTGGAATCCCCTACACAAGGGGTAGGGAGAAGTTGAACAGAAAGCACGCTAGGATAGAGAGGTTTGTTTTTGTTTCTGTTTTTTAGCCTTCTGGTTATACTTTAATGAACCTTAAATGGAAGCAAGATGAAAATGCCATTTTAGCAAAAATCCAGCGTCTTTAGTTGAAGAAACCACTACAGATACAGTGTCATTAGGATGTTTAGCAAATTCAACACCACCTACATAGTAGGCCAGAGAGGTTTAACTGAGAAAAGAAGACCCACCCAGAATGTGAGTGACACCATTCCATAGGTTGGTGTCCTGGCCTGAACAAAGGGGGAAAAGAGCAAGAGAGCTGCCTACTAGCATTCATCTTGTTCTGCTTTTTGACTACAGGCATAATGTAACCAGGAGCCTCATACTCTCACTGTCATGCCTTCTGTCATGATGGACTACTTTCTCAAGCTGTGAACCAAAATAAACCTTTTCATTCTTAAGTTGCTTTTGCCAGGTATTTTGTCATAGCAATGAGAAAAGGTATCTAATACAATCCTTTTTTTTAAACTACCCTACTCTGATAACTACACTGCTCTGTCCTGACTAGGGAATTTGTACCACTTGCTTTTACAGGCAAAGGATCCTTGTTCATATCCACTAACCCTGCTCTTAATTCTACCACCCTCTGCTTTTTCTAGACTAGTGGGATAGAGATAAACTTCATTCTTAGTCCCAAGATGGCCCCTGGAGAGGGAATCAGGATCATGACACCTCTTTCTTTGGTGAAAAGAAGGGAATCAAGCTCCCTTCTGTTAGGAAGCTTCCCCATTGGAAAGAGATGATCCACTGGTGTTTGTGTGGAGAAGAGTGTGTGTTGTCAAAAAGGATTTTCTCTTCTGTCAGATGACCCTTTTCTCAGAACTTTGCCTAAGGGGGAAACAGGATATTCTTGGAATTGTTTATCTGTTGTGTGTGTGTGTGTGTGTGTGTGTGTGTGTGTGTGTGTCTGTGTCTGTGTCTGTGTCTGTGTACGTATCTGTATTATTGGAGACTTCAGAATCTTGTCTGGAAAGAAACTTACCTTAATGATATTGACTACAAGCCCTTAGACAGTATAAATTTTTCTTTCCTCTTTTCAGAGAATTTTAATTTCTGTTAGTTGTGCTATTTCTGTTTTTTTCTCTTTCAAACCATGAGATACAAATTATAAAAGGGAGGCCATGTGAGAGATATGGTTAGAATGAAGATAGATATAGAAGAGTGCAAATCTGTTCAGTAAACAGGAAATTCTGAAGCATAATAAAGTTTGAAAAGCACTTGAATCACTAGAAAATGGTGTTTCTAGAGAAAGGAAACATCTGAGCAGTGGTTACAGCCTAATCTATATTTCATATACCAAGGGGAACCAATTCAACCATAGTGAAGGATTCAGAGTGGAGTATAAAAGAAAATATCTCTTACTTAGAAAGATTTTGAAAACAGAATGTAAGAGTAGATTTTATGACAAAGACAAGGCTCATGTGAAGCATTTTGTGCAGAGCCTGGCAAATTAACTGAGAATTGTTGGAATTAAGCTTGGACTCTAGTACAAAAGTTATGTTCAAATTCCAACTTCCCCAAATTCTAGCTTTTAACCAAGATTTCAGCCTTTGTTTCTCTAACTGTTAAATGGGAACAATGAAAGGTACCTATTTCAAAGGGTTGTTAATGTTACATGTCAGTACATATAAAATATTTAGTCAATGGTTTTTCACATATCATGTACTCAATATGTGGTTGAATGCATATTCTTTTAAGAATTATTTCTGTGCCTATTCCAGAGGCTGTAAAAGTTGTGAAAGAGCGATGATATTTGTTAAGATGACCTTTGTATGTTTACCCAGCAAGCAGTGCGTTCTTTTGAGGGAAGATCTTTCTCAATCCTTTCTAGGCCAGACAGTCCAGTATAGTTTTCATTTGCTTTTGGTTAGTTTTGATAAGAATTGAGGTGTATAGGGGGAAGTACTGGGGAATTTTTTTTCCACAGAAAGCAAGGAAAACAAGACAGACATTAAGGGAAATAATTAGTGTAGCTATCAGATTGTCATTTAATTCTTTCAACAGCTCTGTCTATGAAGGAAGCACCAATTTATAGGTGAAGTTCAGAGGATTTAAGGAACTTGCTCAGTCACAATACTACTGAACTATCTAAGTCAGGACTTGAATTCAGAACTCTAAAATCTGTTCTTGCTGTATACTCTATGGCTTTTTCAGAAAGAACTGCATTTTATTTACCAGCATTCCTTTCTACAACTTTCCTGTATTACAACTTCTTTCATTCTTCCTTGAAATTTTCTGTGATAAGAGAGAGAACATAACAAATTTAAGATTTAGGAAGACATGAAAATTAGTAAAGTCTTCTTGAATGCCTGAATGCATCCAATGTGCTAGGCTTTCTCTTCAAAACTTGTCATCTAGTGGAGTACACAACAGGGACCATGCACAAGTGAAAAACTACACCATTGCATATATTGTTTAACTTATTACAAAAACATGAGGCATATAAGGAGAAAATGATGGGCTATGGAGGGCAGAGGAAACTATTCTGACGCATAAAATATAAGAAGAAATTGTATCTTGGCAAGCAAGGCCACTATTCTTTCATCACTGGTGGATATCTGGAGATTTCTCAGGGAAAGCTTAAGTTCATTCACGGTGTCTAGTCAAGGCATGAAAACTAAGGATGGGTGTGAGGAGAGTGGTTGGAATTAGGCAAAGGAGTCATTGCAAATATGTCTGGAAATAGGCTCTCACCCTACCCCACTAATAAAGGATCAGAAATCCAAAAGGAATTTCAGAAATGAGTGCTGCTTTTTTCTTCAAGAAGGATCCAAACCTGTGCATGATGGCACAGTCTTTAACGTCAGCATTCAGGAGGCTAATGCAGATTCTGAGCTCAAGTTAACAGTGGAGGGGGGCATATATATATATATATATATATATATGTATGTATATATATATATATGAAAAAATACGTTGCATGACTTTAAAATATAGATCATAATAGAGATACAAATTGTTCTAGCATTTCATCCAGATAAGTTAAAGGCAAACAGGGTCAAATCTAGTTAAGTACTGTGACAAATAGGGCAGGAGAAAACAAAATGTTCTTTCCTAGATGTAAGTGCCTTAGAGAATAACAGAAAAACTTCTCTCATTGACCAGGTACAAATTTTACTACACTTGAAAGCATTGTTTCAGGTGAAGGGTGTTGCCATTGGTAATGGTTCTGAAATCCTCAGAACTGTGGCATTAGGAAAAAATGTGATATTCTTTACTTATGTGCTCATTTTTACAGAAACTATAATGCTTTGTTAGCCTTTCCAGCAGTTTTAAGAATTTCTAACAGGTGGCCTTATCAGTAAAACACAAATGAGTGATGATTAAGGCCATTTGAAATGCTCTAAAGTTTTAAAGTGCTATTGAGATAACCAGACCCGGATAAATAGAGAATTATATAGAAACTAGCTATCTGAGCCCTGCAAGAACACTAGTTTGTATTCCAGAAAAATAAGGAATCATTGGGGTATGTAAGGAAGAGGAGGCATGGACAAATTAAAAAGCTGGATAGACAATCTTTAAAAGATTATTTAAGGGGTGTAGAGAAATGGCTTAGTGGTTTAGAGCACTGGCTACACTTGCAGAAGACCCAGGTTCAAACCCCAGCAACCCACATGACTGCTCACAACTGTCTCTAACTCCAATTCCAGGGGATATGATGCTTTCTTCTGTTCTCCTTGGGCATTACATGACATAGGTGAACTTACATGCAAGCATAACACTCATACACACAAAATAAAAATAAATAAATTTTAAAGATTATTTTAAAAATTTGTGTGTCTGTATGTGAGTCTGTGCACTTGTGAGTGCAGGCACCCATGGAGGCCAGAATAAGGTGTTGGACCCTCTGGAGCTAGAATTAGAGATGGTGTGGGTGCTGGGAACCTAACTTGGATCCCTCTAAAAGAACAGCACTTGAGTTGTGGCCTCTCTTGAGTGTAAAACGCAAACATGTCTTAAAGATTCTCTTGTGACAGGAAATGACCTTTTAAGATGCTTAGTGTCTGTCAATTTGTCATATCTCCCAAGATACTGCCACTAAGTGGGATATACAGAGGCTCATGCAGAGTGTAAATGTCCTTGGCCCTCGAATGTTCTTATGATTTCCCGAAAGCCCATTGTGTCAATGTAAGAAAAAAAAATCCTTCCATTTCATTTCCAGCTTCCTGCTGCTACTGTAATTAAGAATTAATCATTCTCTTTTTTTTCTTAGATCTAGGATGTTACCCTGTTTCCCCCTGATTGTATAAGTACATATGTGCACACAGTTTTAATAAACAAGCTAAAGTAATTTCCTAGGACAGTCAATCTTTCTATTTAATAAATATGAGGTCTGTCTCGTATTTCAAATTTGTTGTCTATAATGTGGCATAGGTACTTGGGTTGCATATATATATATATTAAATTAAAGAAAATGATGAAAAGATATGATCCAAGGTCCTGGTGGAATGGTTTTACAAAAAGCCTACATGAGTTTTTTCACTAATTAAACTTGAATAATCTGACCCTACTTTAAGTCAACAAATGTCTTAAAGTGACAGTTCATCTTTTATTGGACTTCTTGGGCTCTTTTGCAGGTTTTCACTTTCAAGCTTAAAGATAGAATTGCTAAAATAATCATACCACCTCTTACAATGTTACCTGGACTTAATAACTACTTATCTCTGACTTTTCTGACCACTCACAATGACAATTGTTATTACTCTATATCTGGTATTTAAAATATAATTTAGGAGCTCCAGTTACATAATCTGTTAACATGCAGTACTTATAAAATGTAATTTAAAGGACGAAATAGTCACATGGAAAAATAGTCACAAACTGATTTGGTAACGTATGCCTATATTTCCACTCAGGAAACAGAAGTAGGAGGATCTGGAGTTTAAAGACATCTTCTGCTGCATAGTGAATTCAAGGCTGGTCTGGTTATATTAGGCCATATCTGACAACAAATAACCAAATAGTCACACCACAGAGACAGCAAATGTTATCTGCATGACTTTTAGCAAGTCTTATAACTTTGCTAGGTACACCAGGACAATACATACTCATTAGACCTAAACAGCAAGGATACATAGAGATGTCAGAGTCTGAATTTATGGGAATAATTGGCTGGTTCATTTAGCTACTCCACAGATGCTCATAGACCACCTGGATTCCTTTCTGGGTTTAGGAAATAAAAGGATAAACTAAATAATACTAGGCTTCAAGAAATCTACACTCTGGGAAAGGCAGGTTAAGTCAGCAAAGAGAATAAATAAAGATTTACAGGGAGAGAACCAAAGTGGCCAATTAGAAGCCATCAGTACCTTCCAACTTTGCTGGAGTTCAGGATCAACACAGCTAGATATTAGGCACCTAAGGTGCTGTATGACAGACAGAATGCAGTAAAATTCAGTTTGGGATACATGGAGAGATTCTGGTTATCAGAAAGTAGAATGAGAAAAAGTACTTCAACATGGAGGCCAAGGTGGCAGTAGGATGGCAAAAGGGAGAAGAACAAAAAGTAAAAGCGAGAGAAGGAGAGAGAGATGTAGAGGGGTAAAATTGGCATGGAAACAGAAGCAGAATAGAAAAATCAGTGTAATCTTAGTCTGGGAGCTACATAACAGGCCAGCTCTTCCAAATACATTTCTCAACACATAAGCATGATGCTGTAATGGGAAGCCATCTTGAAAGGTGCTTTTAGAACACAGCTGAAGATAGGGAAGAGTAAAGGTTTGTTTCCCTTTAGGACTGGCAGCTAAAGAGGGTCAGAGACCAAGCAGGGAGGGATATGTGATTGCACTCAGGGGCTGAGTTGCAAAACGTCATACATACACACATAGAAACTGCCAGCCCTCTCCAGCTAATACAATTTGTTGACCAACCCTCTGTGGGTTTCATGGGTAGAGGGTACAAACTCATGGTAGAGCTCAGCTTCATTTGGGCCTTGGGAGTACATTGATCTAATTGACCAAGAGTGAACTCTTTGTATTATCAACTAGCTCTAGTCCTAAACTACTCTAGCTGACCAACTGGTAGCAACAGAAAAAGAACAAGAGATTAATAACCCTCATCCTTCATCTCTCCAAAGGATGAATAGCTCAAGAAAACCCAGAAGGAAATGCAGATTGGCATAAAAAGACTGTACCTGCCATTCCTGATGCTGTTATTCTTAGATTGTGGGTGCCATAGTACTTGGTTTTTTATTTTAATTTATTTCTATATCCTTTTATTGTTATTTGTTGTTGTTACTGTTATTTATTTTCCTGTTTCGACATGATACTGGAGACTGAGGACAACATCTCAAGTATGTTACATGGGCAGTCTGCCACTGAACTACACTATCAGTTCAGCTAAAAAGCAGTTCACCTTGTTGCACACACAGCCCCACTCCTGCTCAAACGTCAGTGAATTCTTTAACGCAAAGAATTGGGAGATTAAAAACCCTCAGCTGATAAACAACCCCCAAATAGGCATGGTTTGTTAGAGCCAAATACCTATTCCTATACATCCACCCCATAGCAACAGCAAGAAGAAAGAAGGAAAGCACTGTGAATACAGCACCTACCATGGGCCTCAGCATATGTCACTCCCATGCCTTTTATACCACATACTGTTAACAAACATACTGTGCATATATTCTGACCTAATTATTGCACTATACCCCCAAATTTTGTATAATCAAAATATTAATGAAAAGAATGTAAGCTCTGAGCCAGAGTCACTGAATTTGTGTAGCTCTCCCATTTACTAGCTGTTTGACCTAAAATCAGACACTTGGCCTCTGTGTCTTAGTTTCCCCAGTTTCAAAATTATAATGCTGTCTTTCATATAGAGGCCATATAAATTTTAAGTGAAGTTGGTATTCCTTCCAAATTAACTACATGGTTAATATGAATTTATACCTTCTTTAGGCCAGTGCTCTTATTCCTGGGCTACTGTATATAGTGACTCATAATCAATTGCCAATCAATTGCCACAATTGCTCTGCTGCTTACTGTATGTGTTCCCTTGGGCAAGTAATATAACACCTCTGTACCTGATTTTTCTCATTTATCAAAAGAGAATAATGAGTAAATGCTAGTATATACTTGTGAGAATGTAATATTTTTTTTTTGTCTTTTAGAGACAGGGTCTCCCTGTAGCCCCAGCTGGCCTGGAACTCACTATATAGACCAGGATGGCCTTGAACTCACACAGATCGGCCTACCTCTGCCTCCCGAGTGAAGGGATTAAAAGCGTGTACCACCATACCTGGCTAAGAATGTAATAAATTAATTCTTGCCCCTTGCCTAATGATCACCAAGGCATCATAATTATTCCTATAATTATCATAACTCTCCTGTTCCCACTAAACAATTTCCCTCACCAGACTTATTGTCAAGACCCTCTATGTCTTCTAGAAAGCACAGCGACAAAATACCCTGAGGTTTTGAATCTACAAAATGTTGTCTGTACAATTGCTACTTATCTAATTTGTGTATATATATATATGTCATTCTTCTATAATACATACTCATACTAATTTCTGGCTCTAGGCAAAATTTTTATTTACTAAAGCACTCTGCTCTGTTTGACATACTTGCCAACATCACCAAAGACATCCTCTCATTTATTGTCTTCATTCCTTTATTTTGACAAAACTGAAGTTTCCCAAGAATAATTTTATTTTCCTTTTGTTGAGATGTCTAAATTAGCTTTCAGTCTCCCCTCTGCTTCATCATGAGTGCTTCATTTTATGAGATATTGTAGGGCACAGAGGGCTGTAAGACCTGGTTTATGTTTGGACAACATGGTGCTGATATGGATATCTGACATAGGCCAAGATGGATAGCACTGGACATCTCAGGGGCTATGAGTCAACACAAAATGTCTGACACCGGATGTCCGGTAAACCGAAAGAGTAAATAGTGATGTAATCTGTTATATAACTATTCCTGGCAAAATGCCATTCTGTGTGGGGTTTGTATAAATATGACCTTAAGGTCAGAAGCCTTTAGTCTTATCTTTTGTCTTCACCTGCCTGCCTGTGTGTCTGGTTGGAAGCCTGTGTGTCGGTCTGCATCTATGCCTGCTTGTGCATGGCCTTTGTGCTATGGAAAGTGCCTGGGTGCCTACTTAGCAGTCTGTGTGGCAACCCTTACCTGCAGTAGAGTCTGTTGCATCTGCCTGTGGTCTATATATCTTTTTAAATCTTCCCATCCCTTAAGACACTTTATCTCTACTTCAGATATGTCATTCAGAAAAAATATTTTAGCTTACCTTTTACACATCAAAAATTACTCATTTGTTTTTGTGTTCTTTATCTGTTGAGCAGAACAAATAGGAAATATTAAAAAGCCAAAAACCAAAATTTGACTTGTTGGCTTTGCCTACTAACTAGTAAGATGTTTTCCTAAGTAGGAACATAGTACACTTTTGTGACTTATTTGCATTTAGCCTGGTTTCTTATTATCAGAGCAGCAGCCATATCCTCTTCTCTTACTGCTCCAAAGTATCTCTGACTCTAGATTCTATGGATTATGCACATGTTTTGGACTTGGTCTATTCTGAAGAGGGCTTGGATCTCATTTAGAAACTCATAATGGCACTGCTATTAAAATATTCTTTATTACATCTTTCATTTCATGAATTTTAGCATTCACTCCTCACTCTTTGATACCTATGTCATCTTCATCTAATATACTTCATTCCTTGACTAATATTACCTGGCTACATTTCTTCACAAAAGTTTACTTTTTCTTTTTAATTTTTAATTTTTTAAAAAAATTTATTGTTGTTATTTTATGTGTGTGAGTGTATTGCCTGCATGTGTATGTAAGTGCACCTGTGTCATGAAGTTCCTGTGGAGGTCAGACGAGGGCATCAGATCCCCTGGAACTGGAGTTATGGATGGTTGTTAGCCACCAAGTGGGTGCTAAGAATTAAACCTGGGTCCTCTGCAAGAGCAGATAGTGCTCTTAACTGCTGAGCCATCTCCCCAGTTCCAAAGCTTACTTTTTCTATATTTTCTCTTTGATCCTTTGTATTTTCTCCCAATCAGCCAAATTTATCCTCTCTCTTATTCTCTTCCAGATTCCTATGTTATCAAATTTTCTCTCATCACTTACAAATATTTTGGAATATTATACAACACACTAATTTCTTGCCTTCATGCTTTGAGTATATGTATGTGACTATGTATTCCATCAGGCATCACAACCCAATGATCTTCTACCAAAACAATGTGCTATAAATTTATCAATTTCAAGTGGAGAAAACTGTATTTCTTACTTCATTGATGTTACTCTTTCAGAACAGCATTATAAGTAACTAAGAGACTATTATAAGGTTCTTTTCACTGTATCCTCTTCAAAAGCTAGAAAATAAAAAAGTATTTGATTGTCTTTTGAGAATTAGATTGTACGAATCATTAGCCAAAGAAAACAAATGCAAAATCTTTTGAAGAGGCAGAAAGACTCTCAGGCCCCAAAGGCATAAATGTACTGTGTCCTGATTATGTTAACAGCCTATGAAAGAATGAGCCACAAAAACGCATAAGGAAAAATAGGTGCCTGAAGTAAACATTGGCAGTGCCCAGTGAATAATGAATCTTAGCCATTCAACTTCCGTTATTTCTAACTTGTAAGTAAAACCATCTTTGTTGGAAGATCCAACACTAGCATGGATTTATACCGTTAAACCTTTGGTTCGAATCATGCTTTACTTAACGACCATTTGACTAAACCCATCAAATATCCTTCTTATGGTTTTGCACAAGTCTACTCTGATTAATGATGTGCTAGACTTACAATTTAAATTTAACAGATGATTAACTTTCATTTTCTTATTCTAATTTTCATTAGCCTTTCCTTTAGTTTTTAGGGGGGACATTTACTGAATGAATAGAGATGAGGACTTCCAATAGGTGTCACAATGCTTTTTCTCATCAGAAATTAATAAATTAGTATTCTTTCATCTGCATCTTCATTTGTATGAACTATCCTGGATGACGGCATGAGTAAGCATTTGGATCTGTAAACCAGAGTATCATAGCCAGCAAAACAACCCTTGAATCTTAAAATATTTTTATGTGGCCCCTAAACGAATTTTTATGAACTACATGCTTTTTGACACATACTTAAATTGATATTTAAAGTTTGTCATATATTTTTATTTTTTTTTGTATTTCATACAGAACATCTTAGTCATCTTTATACCCCCCAACTGCACCCCCCATAGCCCCCCACCAGATTTCATGCATTCTGTCATTTATCAAAGCCTGTCAAGTCATGTAACTGTCCCCAGATGTCCCTCAGTACAAGTTCATCCACTGGGGTCTAGTCAGCCTATCTAGAGTCACTCCCTTAAAGAAGACCAGCTCTCCCTCATCCAGCAGTAATCAGCTACCAATGGTTCTTTGGCTAAGATTGGGGTCTGCTGCCCATTTCCACAGCTCTATGCTGGGTTTTTTTCTGCTTGATGGATCTTATACATGCTAACACCACTGCTGTAGATACATATAAGCAAGTTTCTAGGACCCTGTAAGACTGTTTCCATATGGTCGTGAACCACCTCCCCTGGTTCTTACAATCTTTCTGCCTCCTCTTCTTCAATGGTCCCTGAACCCTGGGTGGGTGGAATTTAGTATATGAGTCCTGTCCAAGGACCCACACTCTGCAGACTCATTTTCTATGCTTTGGCCATTTGTGGCCTTTGTGTTCGTTGCCCTCTGTTGCATAAGGGGGCTTCATTGATGAGAGCTGCAATTAAAATTTCAAGGTAGTTTATGGAATATTATGAATCTGAATGTTTTGAAATAAAGTATTTTGGCACTCTCATATATATCTAACAGGCTTTAAATACTGTAACAATTTGAGATCCACATCTGTCATCTTTAAAATGAATTACTAGGCTTTTCTTTAAAAGTTGAAAGTTTTACATTGTTCTTTTTTGCCTTTGATGCATATTTCCATTTAGTTTTTTTCTCGCCAGAATTTTTGTCCTAATTTTACTTATTTTTATTTTAAAGTCTTTCATTGGGCACTTTACTTTTACTTTTCTACCATTATGGCAATTAAAACTAATTTTAAGGGGCTGGAGAGATGGCTCAGCGATTAAGAACACTGGCTGTTCTTGCAGAAGACCTGGGTTTGAATCCCAGCAACCACATGGCAGCTAACAACTGTCCTAACTCCAGTCCCAGGGGATCCTACAGCCTCTTCTGACCTCTGTGGGCATTGCACTACCCGGGTGCACTCACCTCCATGCAGGCAATACACACATAACACATAAAATAAAAATAATTTAAAAAATTAATTTTAAGGGTTAAGGTATCCTTATCAGTATTATTATTGAAACTGTGCAAATGATTAAAAGTGTAAGAGTACCATCTTTGAAAAGTATTAAATATTGGGCTGGAGAGATGACTCACTGGTTAAGAACACTGGCTGCTCTTGCAGAAGACCCGGGTTTGATTCCCAGTACCCACACGGCAGCTAACAACCATCCATAACTCCAGTTCCATGGGAATCCAGTACTCTCTCTGACCTTCATGGCCATTGCACAACACGGGTACACTTACAGACATGGAGGCAGTACACTCGTATAAATGAAAATAATAAAAAAGTTTTTTAAAGCAATATTAGAAATTCACTTGGAGATCATTTTCTTAATAGTGTATTCTAAGATGAATTTTACTCACTAATAGCAGTATTTTTATCTCTTAGTTTATGAATATAAGGTATAAAGTCTATTAGTAAGTAGATGGGAGTATAAATACATTTCTATATCTTTTCCCTTTTTTCTTTTTTTTTTTTTTCAGTTTTTGATCTTTTTGAGACAGGGTCCCTCTACAGCCCCAGTTGGCCTGGAATTCACTATGTAGAGCAGGCTGGCCTTGAGCTCATAGAGATCTGCCTGCCTCTTCCTCCTGAGTGCTGGGATTAAAGGCGTGCGCCACCACATCTGGCCTAGTTTCCCCTTTTTCTGTTCCTTCCAAATACGACACAAAACAACATAATGATCTCTCTTTATAAATTATTTAATGACCTTATCAGCTAACAACTCAATTAACTCCTTCAATTTTGTCCAAGGCACAAAACGAAATCATAGACTTGCAAAAGGATTTATTAAGTAGTTATTAAAGGCATTCAGTTTTTAATATGCACACTAATATATATATATTTATATTTCAAATAATCTCATGGT
This sequence comes from Nannospalax galili, assembly GCF_000622305.1. NCBI lineage: Eukaryota > Metazoa > Chordata > Mammalia > Rodentia > Spalacidae > Nannospalax > Nannospalax galili. The sequence goes on along the minus strand of NW_008334099.1, from coordinate 531,701 downwards.
TTGTTTCTCTCACTTTTACACATGGAAGCAATGAGCAATGTACTGTAGCAAAATTGTGTATGTGTGGCAGAAGCATGTTGTTATTTTGTAAAGTGGGTAAAGGTTAATTGCAAAAGAGGATGGCTTGACGTCAGCCACATTTTCTAGCAGCTCAATTTTTGGAAAGAAGATATATGAAAACTGATTATCTAGAAATCAATTGCTTTTAAATTGTCTGTGTCCTCTTACTATTAAAAAACTTTGTGTTGGCAGCTTTGAAGACTATTGCCTTCTATGATACTATTTCCACATGTGCTGTCCCAACTTGCTCTTTTACCATCAGTGTAAGAGTTCGAATTTTCCTAATCCTAATATCTCTGGGGTTTTTTGTACCTTCCTCATCTACAAACAAGATTTTTTCCTAGAACCACTGCATTTTACTTAGATTTGTACCTGGATATTTTCAATATCTGATTAGTCTGGACTGTAGCATCATAATTCAACAATAGGTGCCATATGCAGATACCTTATTTCCACAATTGCCTTGGTAATTCTCAAGTCTTTTCTTCTTTTATGGCTTTCTTTGCTAATACTGTAGGCTGGAGTATCCATAAACAGTGCATACTGAGTGAGCGCCTACTCCTACTGCTACCAGGTGTATTTCTGTTGGTATTTTCTTTGCAGCTTGAAATGAGGCTTCACACACAGTGCTTTCCATAGTGACACATTGCTATTGGACTACAATATAGCAAATGTCAACTCTTAACCATGCTTTAAACTAAATACAATTTATAGGACTGTCCCAGAAACTTGATAACTAGTGCTGTGGTTGGAACAGGGGGCGTTGTGTTTGCCAGACAAAATGTTGCACCAATCGGCTATATCCCCAGCCCCAGAGTATTTTTAATGGCTACAGAATATCTTGTGGGTACCATTCTAGTCTTAAAGATATTATACTTGGATGACCAGTCGAATGGTAGGTTTGCCTTATCTGGCTATTTCTACTTTGTCAATATTTTCTTTCCTATAAATCTGAATTAGGCTGAAAACAGCAATCGTTCTCTTCATTGCAACCTTACCACATACTACTCTGCTTTTCTTTTCTCCACCTAGTCCTCCACACTTCTTAATTTTAATACTTTTAATATGAACAGTTCCCTCTTTTTCTTATTTTCATTTCAACCATCCATTGATTTTTGTAAATCTTGGATGAATTTAATTCTATATTTTTTTGAAAGGCAGCCGGAAATTCTAAATTATGCCATTGTTTGCAATAGAAAACCTTAATTTACCCACGTCAGTAAGGCAGACTTCACTCAAGTTCCAGTTTTCAATAACATGTTCCTCAAAATCATATAATTCTAATGGGAAAAGGCATGACAGTATAAACTGGAGGAAAAATAGTAGCTTTTATCATTATCATCTTTAATCATTAGCCAACAGTATTTGCTCCTTACATCTGATATAAATATATTCACCTTAAAGTGAATACTTCACCCTTTTAAGAAAGTGAACCAGGGTAAGGGAGTCTAAATATGATTAAGATTTATTGTATGAAATGCACAAAAACTCAATAAAAGATACTCATTTTTTTATAAAAAAGAAAATGAACCAGTTGTGTTCTTGACCTTATCCAATTTTCCCCAGTACCTTAGGGTTTTGGGGTTTTAGGAGATACCATTAAAGAAGGGAAAACTCAAGCCCTTCCTAAAAGCACCCAAAATTCTAAAGCTTAGGGGCCCAACTAGATAAGAAAATATGGATGTGGACAGGGTAGACATTAGGAAATCAGAATGCATACCTTATCTAAAGAATGCGGTCACTATTCACCTCCAGGCACATTATGGCCTTTCAAGGTTATGAATCCAATGTAACCAGATCATCTAGTTTTGAAACAAAAGTCATAATCTCCATTTTTTTAGGAAAAATGCCAAGTTTTAGGTGTTGGCAGGCCAAAACCAGCCCCTAAGTTGTCACTTAATAACATAGCTCCTAGGAGTTAAAGTGGATATGCAGCATTAAAATTTCTGGGCATTCAAGAAAATGCAAAAGAAAAATTATTAAGCAATTACTGGGGCATGGAGTTAGAAAATCCAACCCCAGAACACAAACATACGTGTGAAATAGAATATACGTTTGCTCTTATCTTTTATTGTTCTTTTTGTCTTGTTGGTATTTCATTTCATAATTTAATTTATCAAGAGTAAATTTATTTTATTTGCCTTGTTTTCACAGAGGGATGTGAATCAGAATAATTATTGTCTTTCTCATGCACTTACTGCCTATAACTAGCACAGCTTTTATGGTCATGCTTCTTAGTCTCATTTTAGTTGATAAATTGAGCTTCAGAGAAATGAACAAATGAACAGATTGCTGTAAGTTCACAAAGCCTTAAATGACTGAACTGGGGTTTTAATCTCGGTCTCTTTGGCTCAAATCCATGTTCTTGCCATTGTTACGTAACTCTTTCTGTACTTCTGACTGAATTATTTCCATGTGCACCCACAGAAATGAGGAGTGATCAGAATTTCCTTTAGATTCATTCTGTGGCTATGCTCCAAGAAGACAGCTCTTTTTATTAGTACAATCACCTGAAGACTCAATAGCACGAATTACTTCTTTAGGATAGGTTTATAAAAGTAGAATTGCTCAGTTAAAATCACCTGAATGCTTTAGTAAGCTTTCAATGTTAAGAAATTGACATTGAGCTAACTTAGGCCTGCAGAGTAACTTCCCAGAGGAATATGAAGTTCCTGTTTCCTACAATACTACTACTAAGAGTAATACTCATATAGTGCTTATGATGAGCAGCCTTAGGCATTCTGTATCAGCTATATCAAGACTGGATTCTACACTGGTTTTAAAATTTTATTTATTGATTTTTGTGGTGCTGGGGATAGATATGTATATGTTAGATAGATATGTATATGTTAGTTAAATTCTAACACTGCGCTACATCTCAGGACCTTTACATATTTATATTAAAGAAATTCAACTATTTTTATAAAATAAAATAAAATATTTTCTCTCCCTCCTTCCCTTCCTCTTCTCTTTCTGACATCTTTTCCCTTTTGTAAGAAGCTAGTTAATAATATTTGCCTTTCCCTAGGAATTTTCATTTTCCTATATTGATGTATATGTTATGCATAGACCCTATCCAAAAGACTTTTTAGAATTCCTATAACTTTTTAATTGTCTTCTTTACATATGACATCTAAAGCTCTTATTTAAAAATCTGCCAATCTAGTTATAGGCTTTAAAAAATTATTTTAGAAAGACTTTTACCATTGTGAGGTTATGTAAATACTTCCTCTAATATTTTTTGGAAATTTCATTGTTTTATTTTTCATTTAGAATTTATTTTGGTATCTGGCAAGAAAACTTATTGTTTTTTTTTTACCTTTCCAAAACTATTGTGAGTTTGTTCTTTTCCTCATGTCATTTCTGTCCCTTCAATGGAACATGGTAGAGAGCACGTAAAAACAAGCTTAACCTTGAACATTAAAGGTGATTTTTTTTCTTTTTTCGTATCTTCTTCCCCTTCACCCTGCCCCACTTCACCCCCACCCCCAGCCCCCACCAGGATGAGGTCTTGTGTTGCCCAGGCTGGCTTTGAACTCCAGGACTCAAGAGATTTTTTGTTTCCTTTTGAGACAGGTTTTGCTGTGTATTCACCCAGGCTAGCCTTAACCGTGCAACAATCCTCCTGCTTCAGTCTTCTGAGTGCTGGGGATGGCAGGCATGCACCTCTACACCTGGCTTAGTGTTTATTTAATTCTTTGTTAAGTGTCTTACATAGTTGGTTAAGGTTTTCTATTTTTGAATACATTTTGGCTGTGTATATCTTCCAAGCAAAGTAATAGACTCACCAGTTTTTCTTTGCAGTTAGCCAAGATAGGTTCAAAGTATCTCCTTGTAATGTTCAAAAAGCTTCCCTTTTTGTTTTAATATTTTTATTTTATGTGTATGGGTGTATTGCCTGCATGTATGTAAGTGCACCTTAGAGGAGGGTACCAGATCCCCTTGTAGTGGAGTTAGGGATGGTTGTCAGCCTAGTGGCCATGTGGATGCTGGAAATAGAACCAGGGACCTCTGCAAGAGCAGCCAATGCTCTTAACTGCTGAACCATCTCTCCTTCCCCCTTTTTGTTTTTGTTTTTTTATTTTTGTTTTTCGAGACAGGCTCTTCCTGTAGCCTCAGCTGATCTGAAACTCACTTGTAACTCAGGCTGGCCTCCATCTCACAGAGATCTTCCTACCTCTGGAGTGCTGGGATTAAAGGTGAGTGCCACCATGCCCAGCTTCCCTTCATATTTGATTAAATGTTCTTATACAATATTTGTTTTTAAAAAATTTATCTTGATGCTTTTTCCTTGTTTTGGTCAATTAATGGTGTGCTTCTCACTAATGAGGTATCTACAGCCAATCATGTGGATGCTAATTTTATTTCATTATGATGAATTTAAAATATTTAAATTTAAAATTATAATGTCTTGGAAGAAAATTTTTTAAAAAAAAGGTAAGCCAAAAAATTTGCTGGCAGAAAGGGAGAGTGAGTGTGTTCTGTCTATCATGTACTTTTGTGAAGGAGCTGTAAGAGTAACTTTGAACTAGTAATCTTATCTGTTTGGCTTTTTTCTTAAAAAACAGGTTCAATAAAATTTTGGTTTTCTTGATTGTTTATGAATGTTTGCTTTTATCATTATGCAGTTGGCATTCCATCCCCCTTGTTTTATTTCTGTTGTCTTCTTTATCTGAATGTCTAATACACCTTTTCACTGTTATTTGGTATTTAAAATATTTTGTGTGGGGCTGGAGAGATGGCTCAGTGGTTAAGAGTACTGGCTGCTCTTGTAGAGGACTGGAGCTCCAATCCCAGCACCCACAAGGTGGTCAACAACCATTCTTAACTCCAGTTCCAGAGGAATTTGAGAACACAGATGCACTTACACACATGCAGGCAATACACGCATATACATAAAAAAAATAATAAAAATTAAAAAAAATTATTTTTATTTTATGTGTATGCGTGTATTGCCTGCATGTAGGTAAGTGCACCCGTGTCATGCAAGGTCAGAAGAGGCTGTCTGATCCCCTGGGACTGGAGTTACTGACAGTTGTTAGCTGCCATGTGGGTGGTGGGATTCGAGCCCGGGTCTTGTGCAAGAACAACCAGTGTTCTTAACTGTTGAGCCATCTCTCCAGCCCTAAAAAATAAAAAAAATAAAAAAAATGTTTGTACGAATTTGACTCTGAGTTCATCCACATAATAGAAATATAATTAAATTCAGACTTGATAAGGTGCATTCTCTGTCCCCTTTTTCAAGCTTTTTTTTTGGTGTTTTTTGAGACAGGGTCTCCCCGTAGTCCCAGCTGGCCTGGAACTCAATATGTAGACCAGGCTGGCCTTGAACTCACAGAGATCTGCCTGCCTCTGTCTCCCAAGTGCTGAGATTAAAGATTTGTGTGACTATGCCTGGCTAAGGAGACTTTAAAAAAAAAGAAAAAAGAAGACGATTCCTGTGTGCCACTTACTTCAGTTGGTTTAGAGTGGAGCCTAGAAATTTCTATTAATCATGAGTCCCTTTTACCATACATAAGGATATCTTATAGTAATTATTGAGGTATATAGTAAAAATTAAAGTGATCAATAATTTTTGTTTAATTTTTATTTTTGTCACATTTTTGTTGATAATACCTACCTTTAGTATGCTGAAATTAAAGACAACTTGTGATGTATCCATAAATTTCTCTTTATTTGGGGAAAAATAAAGAGAACATATGAATTCTTGCTATCTAAAATTAACTATTGTTGACATTTTGTTGTATTTGCTTCCATTTGAAAGACAAAACACATTTTTACAAATTTAACTCATTCCCTTTAGTCACTATCTTAAATCGTGTGACATTTGGGATAACTGCTTCTAGTATATTTCTTTTCTGTTTCAGGGGGGCAGTACTAGGAATTGAACCCAGGGTTGCCTCATATATGATACACAAATGCTCCATCAGTGAGTTACAGCCCAGTCTCTCTGGCATATTTCTAAAAGAACATCTCATATACATATGAATGTATGTCTAATCACCATAAAATAATATTTGTGCCAATTATGTTTATGAGATCTATATATTAATATATAAAGCAAGTTCACTTTACATTGTATTGTGTATTATATTAATATTAATCCTGCTACATATAATCATATATTATTATACCAATTCATGAATATAATATGCCTGTTTTTTTTTCTTATATTAAGATTTATTGAGATGCCTGTAATGACTTAATGACTTGGAAATGCTGTTACATTATTCCTATGTATTTGTAGAGCACATGATTTTTCTATACGGTGGAAATAAGAGACTGAATTTGAAATTATTTCTTCTATTCAAATTTTCTTTATCAGTACTGCTACATTTTTTATTTCACTTAATTAGTAATGAAATAGATAAATATGTTAATGTCTGCCACTACTACTGTGTGCCTGTCAATTACTACATATGCTTTCCTCCCAAAATGAATTTCTAGTTTTTAAAGATAATAAATGCAATGCATACTTATCCACTAAGTTCAAAATCTTATAAAAATAGGAAATAAAAATTAATCACAATTTCAGGACTTACCATCATTATCATACTGTTGTATAATCTTTCAGATTTATTTTCTTCACATACAGTCTACACACTCTTTGATATTGACATCTGCGTGCCTGTATTGTTTCTACTTGTGCGGAAACATATAAAGCCAAATTAAACATAATCCCTGATTTCCTCATAACTGCAATGCATTTAACGTCTACTTTTAAGACACTTTATTCATATAAATTAATCACCATCTTTTAAGCACAAGGAATTATTTTATTGTATGGCAATGTCATAGGATGTTTGACTAATCCCATGTTATACACATATTTAAAATATCTAAGCACTGTTTTTAAATGCTACTGTTTTTAAAAGCACTGTTTTTAAATCCTTATCCGATTGTTTTCTTAGGGAAAGACTCTAGGGCATTTCTAAAGGAAAGTGGAAATATTTAAAATGTTCCTTTGTATTTGTATTACAATTCACACTACAACGAGCATGAGAGTGCATTTTCTCGGGCCCCTGTCAAAATGATTTAACATTGTCTTTCATCTTTGCCAACATGATAAACCAAAAGTAAAATCTCATTGTTTTCATTTGAATTCGTTTGATTGCTAGTGAATTTAATCGTGTTTTTATAAGCCTATTGTCCGTTTTTTCGCTTCTTTTGTAAAATGCTCGCTCCTGCCATGCCTTCCCTTCCCCCATCGGGGGTGTTCCTTTTTGCTTTGTCAGAGTTCTTTACAATTCATTTTTCGTCCTTTGCATGGGATGTGGTTCGATTCAGGCTTTCATCCTTTCACTGCCTCCCAGATTGTGAACGCACATTCTCCATTGGTCTTTCAACGCCCTTTAAAGAAGCTGCCTCCCCTCCCCCCCCGCCCCCTCGCCGCGCCTCTTTCTCCTCGCCTTCTCTCCTAGCCTCGGTCCTGCAATCTTCCTCCGCTTCCCCCTCTCTTTGTTTATTTCTCTCTCTCCCTCTTTTTCCCCTTTGCAGGCAGAGCTTTGCGCTGGGCCCAGCGACTGTCGCCGGGCCTGGCGCCGCGTCAGCAGGGGGCGGGGTGCGGTTGGGGGCGGGGCGGGGCGGCGGGAGCGCGGGCGCCGAGGCTGCGGGAGTTGCTGGGAGTGCGCGCGGGCAGATCACAAGGCAGCGGTGGAGAAGGCCGGGAGACCTGCTCGCGAGACCTCGGCCGTGGCCTACGCCGAAGCCTGTGCGGATCTGAGGACCGGGAGCCTTCGTCTGAGAGGTACCGTGCTCCGTGCTGCTTGCCCCGGCCGCCCTGTCTGCTGCCGCGGCGCCTCCTTCCTTCCTCCTTCCCTCGCGTCCTCTCGCTCGCCAGCGCCTTCCTGCCAGCCTGCGTCACCGCGGCCGCCATGGCTGAGAACGGCGAGAGCAGCGGCCCCCCGCGCCCCTCCCGCGGCCCTGCTGCGGCCCCAGGCTCAGCCGCCGCGCCGGCGGAGCCCAAAATCATCAAAGTCACTGTGAAGACCCCTAAAGAGAAGGAGGAGTTCGCCGTGCCCGAGAATAGCACGGTCCAGCAGTTTAAGGAAGCGATTTCGAAACGCTTCAAATCCCAAACCGATCAGCTAGTCCTGATTTTTGCCGGAAAAATCTTGAAAGATCAAGATACCTTGATCCAGCATGGCATCCATGATGGACTGACTGTTCACCTTGTCATCAAAAGCCAGAACCGACCTCAGGGCCAGTCCACCACGCAGCCTAGCAGTGCCGCGGCAACTAATACGACCACCACGGCATCGACTCCCAGGAGTAACTCCACACCTAGCACCACAAATAGCAACCCGTTTGGGCTGGGCAGCCTGGGAGGACTTGCAGGCCTTAGCAGCCTGGGTTTGAGCTCGACCAACTTCTCAGAGCTTCAGAACCAGATGCAGCAGCAGCTCATGGCCAGCCCTGAGATGATGATCCAAATCATGGAAAATCCCTTTGTTCAGAGCATGCTTTCGAATCCCGATCTGATGAGGCAGCTCATTATGGCCAATCCACAGATGCAACAATTGATTCAGAGAAACCCAGAAATCAGTCACCTACTCAATAATCCAGATATAATGAGGCAGACTCTCGAAATCGCCAGGAATCCTGCCATGATGCAAGAGATGATGAGAAATCAAGACCTGGCTCTCAGTAATCTCGAAAGCATCCCAGGTGGCTACAATGCTCTGCGACGCATGTACACTGACATTCAAGAACCCATGCTGAATGCCGCACAAGAGCAGTTTGGGGGTAATCCGTTTGCCACGGTCGGGAGCAGTTCCTCTTCAGGGGAGGGCACCCAGCCTTCTCGCACAGAAAACCGGGATCCACTGCCCAATCCATGGGCACCGCCGCCAGCTACCCAGAGTTCTGCGTCCACCAGCACGACCACAAGCAGTGGCAGTGGGTCTGGCAGTAGCTCCAGTAATACTAGTGGGAACACTGTAGCTGCAGCTAATTATGTTGCTAGCATCTTCAGTACCCCAGGAATGCAGAGCCTGCTGCAACAGATAACTGAAAATCCTCAGCTGATTCAGAATATGCTGTCTGCACCGTATATGAGAAGCATGATGCAGTCACTGAGCCAGAATCCAGATTTGGCTGCCCAGATGATGCTGAGTAGCCCACTGTTTACTGCAAATCCTCAGCTGCAGGAGCAGATGCGTCCACAGCTCCCAGCTTTCCTGCAGCAGATGCAGAATCCGGACACACTCGCAGCCATGTCAAACCCAAGAGCAATGCAAGCTTTGATGCAGATCCAGCAGGGGCTACAGACACTAGCCACGGAAGCACCTGGCCTGATTCCAAGCTTCACTCCAGGTGTGGGGGTGGGGGTGCTGGGGACGGCCATAGGGCCGGTAGGCCCGGTCACTCCCATAGGCCCCATCGGTCCGATAGTTCCTTTCACCCCCATAGGCCCCATTGGGCCTATTGGACCCACTGGCCCCGCAAGCTCCCCTGGCTCCGCAGGCTCTAGTGGGCCCACCGCATCCACTGTATCCAGCTCTGCACCTACTGAGACCACAAGCCCGACATCAGAATCTGGACCCAGTCAGCAATTCATTCAGCAAATGGTGCAGGCGCTGGCTGGAGCAAATCCTCCGCAGCTGCCGAATCCAGAAGTCAGATTTCAGCAGCAACTGGAACAGCTCAACGCCATGGGGTTCTTAAACCGTGAAGCAAACTTGCAGGCCCTAATAGCAACAGGAGGCGACATCAATGCAGCCATTGAGAGGCTTCTGGGCTCTCAGCCATCGTAATTACATTTCTGTACCTTGAAAAAAAATGTATCTTATTTTTGATAATGGCTCTTAAATCTTTAAACACACACACAAAATCGTGCTTTACTTTTATTTTGATTCTTTTAAATCTGTCTAGTTATAAATCTAATACGATGCATTTTAAGGTGGAATCCCTGCCTTCTATCCTCCCTGTTCTTCCTCCTCCCTCCACCCTCCTGCCCACCCTTTCCCTTCCCTTCCCTTCCCTTCTTGCCTGCCCTCTCCCCTCCCTCTTTGTTTCTTCCACTCCTTCTTTTCTTCCTTTTCTTCTTTTGATTTCCTTCCTTCTCTGTTTTGAATGATGGGAATCAATGCTGTTTCACTCAAAGGTGTTGCATGCAAACACTTCTCTTTATTCTGCATTTATTGTGATTTTTGGAAACAGGTATCAGCCTTCACAGTTGGGTGAACAAGTTTTGTCTTACAGATGTCCAGTTTATTTGCATTTTAAACATTAGCCTATGATAGTAATTTAATGTAGAATGAAGATATTAAAAACAGAAGCAAATTATTTGAAGCTCTCTAATTTGTGGTACAATATTGCTTATTGTGACTTTGGCATGTATTTTTGCTAGCAAATGCTGTAAGATTTATATCATTCACTGATTGTTTTTGCTATTATTTGTACACAGTACAGTAAGCACAATTGGAATTGTACATCTAGACGTATTACTGTAGAATCTCTGAGCAGAATATGTGTAAGTAACCAAAATAAGAAAGAATATAAGAAATATTCCTGAAGCTAGATATGTCTCACAATTTTGTAGAATCTTACAGCATATTTGATAAATTCTCAGTGAAAATGTTGGCTAGGCAAGTTCAGTTAAAATATAGTAGAAATGTTTATCCTGGTTTCTCTAAGTATACGTTAATTGTACAGAAAGCTTACAGTGTAACATTGTGTCAACTTTGCAGATTGACTGTATATGACCTTAATCTTTGTGCAGCCTGAAGGGTCAGTGTAGTAATGCCAGGAAAGTGCTTTTTACCTAAGACTTCCTTCTCAGCTTCTCCCATGAAGAGACCCTAATAAGCATTTGATTTGTAATTGGAAATGTAACTTTTACTGGAAGTGTCATGTGATGTTTGCATTACTTTTAACTGCTATGTATAAATGAAAGTGTATCTTTTGACTTTATCAGTTATTTCTCTTGTGCACAGGCAAAAATGCATTAAAATGACTAAAAAAATAAAAAAATTAAAAATGAATAAATCTTTTCCTTTTTGCCTTCTGGCCCCAGGGTCATGTGTAGAAGGGTTATCTCGCCCCACAATTATATAAATATTCCCTTTAGTTCACTTTTATGTTTTTAACAATGTTGCTCTATAGGGAATTATTATGATGTGCGGATTTAGATATTCTAATTATTGCTCCCCAATTATTAGTATTTTTTCTCACACAAATTTAAAATATACATGTTCATACTTTGTTCTGTGTTTGATTTCTCTTTGGTTCCACTGAATAATGTAGCCCTAGTATCTCACTCTGTAGTTCTTAAGGTGGAACTATGACTTCATATCCATTGATCTTTTTTTATATTTATTTTTTACAATTTGCTGATGGTTCTCACATGCTTTTTTTTTTAATATTTGTTATTTTTATTTTATGTGTATGCGTGTATTGCCTGCATGTAGGTAAGTGCACCTGTGTCGTGCAATGCCCATGGAGGACAGAAGTGGCCGTTGGATCCCCTGGAACTGGAGTTACGGACAGTTGTTAGAGCTGCCATGTGGGTGCTGGGATTCGAACCTGGGTCTTCTGCAAGAACAGCCAGTGTTCTTAACCACTGAGCCATCTCTCCGGCCCCCTCACATGCTTATTTTTTACCAGATGAACATTCAGTTAACAGACTTCCCTGTAAATACTATTTTGGGAATTCAGCTAGGATATTTTTAAATTGATATGATGCTGAAAACTATAGAATTATATCATTTTCAGGAAACTTATGTTGCTTTATTTGGTTTATTTTACTGAGGTTTGGGGGTGGAGGAGTGTTTTGGTATTTGGGAGCCAGGTCTCACTATAGGCTAGGGAAGCATAGGACTTAACCATATAGCCATGTATCCTAGGCTAGTCTTGAACTTAAATCTTCTTCAGGCTCTCAAATGCTAGGATTAGTACACCTAGCAAGGCTTTATTTTTTAAATTTGGTTAAAGCATTTTACATCCTTCAAGAGAGTATTTAAGTATTTATTTAAGTCCTGTGTAGTTCATAAATATATTCCTAGTTAATATAGCAGGAAACCAGTTGTACTACCACTAGTGGGAGTTTCTAGCATGTTACTCAGTGTAGTCACTTTTGTTGTACAGAATTTGTTTTCACATATTATTTTAAATTAGTATTTTATCAAAATCAATTTAATAGAAATTTGGTTGATCTTTTTGAGTTTTTCAGTGATAAATTGTGTGTCCTCTTTTTCACATCTATAGCATAAGCTGCTAACCACATGGACTACACGTTTGCTAGAAGTACTAAGTAATATGGAATTATTTTGTTCTTGCTTTTTTCATTTTAACCATAATGTGTTTGATGCAGCAGTTCTGTTTCTTAAAGAAACATTTTTCTGAGACATGGAGAATAAGTTTGCAAAATTAGTTCCTGTTAGACTCATTGTACACTAAACATTGGCCATTATCCTTTTTAAATAACTAGTTTCTTTTAAATATATGTAATGATATTTGGTCTTTCTAAGAACAACAGCTTAGGAGATAAAGGCATTATTTCACTGCCATGTAGTATGGATGTTTGAGAGCATGACAAAGATAGTCTACCATAATAAATTTAAGAATCTTAATGATGTGAATGATTTTAGAAGTAAATACTAAAACTGAGGGGTGTAGAAAATAAATCAGTAGCCACATGAGAAGCTAGATATCATCTGAGGCCTTAGCTTAGACATTTAAGCAGGTAAATTTCTGCGAAATATTCAAGGAACAGGATTCCTGAGCTTTGCCAAATTGTATTTTTAAAAATATGTTTTCTTACAGAAAAGATCTGTGTCTTTATTAGGTCCATTATTTTTCTGATTTCTAATTTATTAATTAAAAAAAACTACTTGAACCTCATTTTAAATTAAATTCTAATTTGTTTTTAATTTAATTAAAAAACTGTTTCGGCCTCATTTTAACTTTAGCTCTTATCTCTTAAGGAATATTTCCTCTTACTGCTGGTTTTTGTGTACATTCTGTTTTTATTTTGGGTTCTCTTCATCTATTGAACAATTTATTTATTTATCATTGACTCAAGAAGGTATAGCCAGAATTGCTGTCCTTCCACTTCCAAAAACAGTGATTCTTCTATCTTTTCACTGTACACGTGCTATCCTCTCAAATTGTTTGAGTTGCAGAAGTTTTTATTATGGACTCTGTAATTCAGCAGGATGCAGGAGTTGGGAAGAAGCTTAGGCCAGCAAGATTGCACCAGAAGAACTTCACAATCAAGAGACACCTTTGATCATTTGCCCCTTTGACCTCTACTTCAGGTATGTACAGGTAGCATATATACTTTTTCTGTTTATGATGAGTGGGGAGAGGTAGTTGGGATAGATACACAACACTGAAACAAATCTTGTTAATTTATCAATAAGAACTCAGGTGCAGATCATGTAGATGCTGGGAAACCATGATCAGGAGATACCTGTTATTTGGGAATGGTTGATCTTTCCCTCTCTGAGAGGGTAGTCTGCTTTAAATTGTGTTGGTTTGTAGGGTCAAAATAAGAGCAAATGAAATAATTGCCGTCAGGGCTTAATGTAGAGATTAGAGTTGTGGCAGGAAAGGCCTGTGACCCATTTCTCACATTCATGAAGTGACTCAAATCTAGAATTGACATTATTTGCAAATAATTGGTAACTTCATCGAAATGACTGAACTTACCTGATGAAAAATGTCCATCATAAATCTTAATTTAGTAAATGTAAAAAGTTGGTTTTTGGTGGGGAAGGGGGTCGTTTTGAGACTGGGTCTCCCTGTAGCCCCAGCTGACCTGGCACTTACTATGTATGAACTCACAGAGATTGCCGGCCTCTGCCTCTGCCTCCTGAGTGCTGGGACTAAAGGCGTGCTCCACCATGCCCAGCTAAATGTAAAAAGTTTAAATGATGGTAAGTTTGCCATTTCTAATTTGGTATTTTGTTTTTAAAACATTATGAAGATTAATTAAATGTAAATTATACAGTTTTCCTTCAACTTCTAATTTTCTCCTCTCACTCTTAACTATTTTATACCTCCATCCCCGGCCCTTGTTCTTTAAAGCTAGACGGGATTAGTGGGTTTGTGCCATGAGTTTTTAATTTGTCAGGCTGTCACAGAACTTCCTCATATTTCTCATATCCTTTAACATGGCCCCATCAGCATTATATCTCAGAAATTCCTTGAGAATTCTGTTGCCCTTTTTTTTTTTTTACAGGTTTTGCTCAATTTTTATTTTTGTCACTTCTGATGATTTGTTAGAAGAACAAGAGTTAAGATCCTGTTCTTTTGCTACCAACTTCCCAGAAATCTGTAGGGAGATGAGGGAAAAGCCATTTATGAAAACAGAAGAGAAACATGATTTGGCAGACAGACCACACACAGCAAAGAGCAAATTTTATTAAGTGATGTACATGTTTGCCTAGGCTTTAGACTTCGATGCAGGGTTTTTATCCAGCTTTGGTAAAAGCACCTTTAAACCAACAAACTCAAAGGTTTAAGAAATCCAATTTCTGAAGAAAGTGGGCTTTTATGTTCCAACAGCAATATTCAACAAATAGGAAGGAACTGAAGCATAAAGCTCCAGCTGTATCGAGGTATCTAAGCACAGACCAGGGCTCCCTAAGATAGCACTTTCAAAGTCCAACTTCAGAACTTCTTGGACTAGAAGCTGGGGAGATGGCTCATGGGGTAAGAGCACTTGCTCTTAAGCATGAAGACCTGAGTTTGAATCTCTAGCAGCCACGTAAAAAAAAAAAAATGGGGCATTGTGCATGCCTGTAACTCCAGCAGTCTGAGGGGTAGAGATGCAGGTCCTGAAATCTTGCTGGCCAGCCAGCCATTCTAGCTGTTTCCTTGAGACCCTATCTCAAGGAAACAAGGTGGAGAGCAATAGAGTAAAACACCTAGTAACCTGCTCTGGCCACCACAGGCTTGTGCACACCCACATACATAGGTCCATGACCCCCCCTTCCCATATACAGGAACTTGGGCTAATGTGAGCATTAGCAAAGATGCTAATTGCAGGAAAATATTTTATAGTTGACTATTGAAAGAATTATTGATGAACATAATAAACAAAAATTGATCGTTCTGCCTTAACAGGGATTTTACGATACCATCTTGTCACACCAAGTTAATTTTTTTGTTAGATTATGATAACAGTAATCCCTAGAAAATTCATGGTAATATTCATTTGTCATAACAACTTTATAAGATAGCACTATTTTTATGTTCCCAGTTTACAGAGAAGGAAAGCAAAATAAGGCTGGATAACATTGGAAGGTCACACTGCTATCAAGTGGCAGACTCAAGATTTGAACTGATTCAGTGTACTGCATCCCACCAGTTCCATTAAGTTATACTGGTTTGTATTAATCTCTCATAGACATCGTATAATTATATACTAACTAGCTGGCCTGGGTGTTGCTCAGATTGCATATCCCTTGTTAAATAAATGCATCTCTGCTGCTATTCAGCCTGAAACAGATTACATAAAAAGGCACATATGAGAATCAGCTTTGCCATAAATAAAAAGTAATTGAAATATTGCATATTTGAAACTTCTCTTTAAGAACATCTGTTTGCAGTGGTCTAATACATATAGTATGTCTGCAAATTGGCAATCACTTTTGCCATTGTGCTTTAGCTGCTCTGAAAGATGTCTGCTTTGTGTTGAGCTGCCTCCAGGGATCTCAGAAAACAACCATTGCCTCACTGAGGCATTTGACAGTTCCTCAGAATGCCCTTGGGAATAAAGTGTAATAACATGAGCTAGATGATCATGGTTTGACAGTAGATGGGTTAGTACTTTGGACTGATAGTGTTCAAAAGTGTGCCAGTCAGTGTGGACAGAAATTTCTACCTTTAGCTTTATCGCACAAAAGTAATTTTCAATTACTAGCATAAAAACATAAAATAGCATGCTTGGCCCATTGCAAACATAGATGTAGAATGCAGAATAAATACCACTGAGTTTTATTAGCAAGATCCAAACAGGCTGGGGAAAAACTTGAATCTACGAGGATTAAATTGAACAGGCTCAAGCATAAATTATTTGTTTCAGAATTCAGTTACTACAAGTAAGTAGTTTTGTGGCTTAAGAAAGACATATACACATACACATAAAATAATAAGCAAAAAATTTGGGGGTCTCTTTTTGAGACAGGGTCTCCCTGTAGCCTCAGCTGGCCTGGAACTATGTAGACCAGGGTGGCCTTGAACTCACAGAGATCCTCATGCCTCTGCCTCCCGAGTGCTAGGATTAAAGGCCCATGCCACCATGCCCAACATAAATAAAATTTTAATAAATGGCTTATGTGGGCAGGAGAGATGGCTCAGCGATTAAGACCACTGACTGCTCTTGCAGAGGACCCAGGATCGATTCCCAGCACCTACATGGTGGCTAACAACCATTTGTAACTCCAGTTCCAGGAGATCCAATGCCTTCTGACCTCCTTGGGCATTGATGACACAGGCACACTTACACCCATGCAGGTAATACACTCATACACATAAAAATAATAAATATTTTTTAAAAGAATGGCGTGCGTGAAGAAGACTCTGGTTTTCATTTACTGTAAATTCAACATGAGCTAGCTGTGTGCGATTACAATGCTTACATATGTAATGAAATTTTAGGCTTCATTAGTAGAGGCATGGTGCCCAGAACAAAGAATGTTTTGTTCTGTTCTTGATAGTTTATGTGGGAGACAGGGTCATATCATAGTGCTACAATTAAGATGTATATAGATAATATAAAAAGTGACCAAGATGGTGAGTAGGTTATAAACAGACACAGAACATGTATTGAAAAGGTCAGGAATGCTTTCATCTAAAGAGATTGTGGATAGTTTCAAGTAATTGAAGCCCTTTCATGCAGAAGAGTGATAACATTTACTTGGAATACATCCAGAGGGCATATTAATTCAGATAATACAAATCAGAACTTTGGCATACTGTTAGGAACTTTATAGCAAGTAATCAAAGATACCTTCTAACCTAGGTCTGTTTAAGCAGAAGCCCACTTTGCAGAAATGTTCAAAAATGACTTTGTGGGGCTGTAGGGTTGGCTCAATGGTTAAGAGCACTGGCTCCTCTTGCAAAGGACCCAGATTTGATTCCCAGCACCCACAGGACAGCTAACAATCATCTGTAACTCCAGTTTCAGAGGAATCTGATGCCCTCTTCTGACCTCCACAGGCATTGTTCAACACAGGTGGACTTACATACATTCAGGCAACACACTCATACACATAAAATAAAAAAAAAAAGATATTTAAAAAAACAAAAATGGTCTTGTATATCAGGTAAAATTTTGGAATAGAAATCTCCAAGATTCCTGCAAAGCTTATGCTCTTCTAGTGGACTTTTGGGCTTCTCAGTGAAATTTCAAGGCCTGAAATGAAATTTGTTTTTCAGTTGGGTCATGATACCGACTTCTGCATTTCATGGGTTAATAAACAGCAACTTAAAAGTGAGCTGTATACTTTTGTTGATACATAATCTAGGTAAATTCATTAACCACTTTATCTTTAAATTCTGTACATGGGAAAAGGACCTAAACTATAAAATTGTAACCTGAATGTCACAAACTGCCAAGGATTTAGGAGGAAAAAATAGGAGGGGATACTTAGATTGAAAGACTTTGGTTGAAAGAGATATGTGGTGGGAAGATCTGACCTATTTCTCTAGATAGTATTCCCATATCCTCTCTCATTTGCAGTAGTGCTTAAGATGGTGGGAGGAAGTTGGCACCGAGAATGGAATGTAAGATATAATTGCAGACAACATTTTAAAAATTCCATGTATAATACCTTAGTTACAGTTATCTGTTTGGAGAATAAAAAGAAATGTTTGTAGACAAGTCCTGAACTGGGATTAGAGAAGCTTTCAGACCTCATCAGACAAGTTTCATTGTGTAGTGATTACACAGAAACTCACAACTGGTCAAAGTTCAGAAAATAAATGACTATGCTGTGTTCAGCCACAGATGGAACATCTATACCACACCCCTCCCCTAGGCTCGGGGACCATTCTGGAAGAGGAGATGGAAAGATTGTAAGAGTCAGAGGTCAGGGAAGACCAGAGCAAAACAGTGTTCTGGACATGACAGGACCATTGCACTCGTGAACTCACAGCAGCAGTTTGCCTGTGTTTGCTTGTATAAGATCAAGCCATTCAACATTCTAGCATGGAATGGGAAGAGGTTCATGAGCCCCCAGCCCTAACTGAGGAACTATCGACACTTGATGACTTCTGGGGAAGGGTCAGTTTTCTTTAAAGATGTGGCTCCTGGTAGGTCAACCACCTTCTAGTGGTTGGCCCCACACCCATGAGTATATGGACAACACTAATTGGACTTGGTGGGTTACGAAAAAAAGAGGAATAGAAGTTGAGGGGGGAGTAAGAAAGTAGCGGTGGATATGGGATGAGTTAAGAGGAGGAGTTGGAAGTGAATATTATCAAAATACATTATGTGAAATTCTCAAAGAACTAAAATATTTATAAAAATTTTTCACTTTTTAAAAATATTTCATTTATTATTTTTATTTTATGTGTATGAGTGTAATACCTGCATGTATGTAACTATACCAGTGTTGTGCAGTATCCTTGGAGTTTAGAAGAGGGTGTCGGATCCCCTTGGAACTGGAGTTACAGACAGTTGTTAGCTGCCATGTAGGTGCTGGGAACTGAATACTGGTCCTCTGCAAGAGCTGCCAGTGCCCTTCACTGCTGAGTCATCGCTCCAGCCCCTTCACTTTTCTTTACATGACACCAAAATCATTACGTGAAATTACCTTAAGATTTTAAGTCACTATGCTTTGCTCCTAGGGTTCTGAAGCGTCTGCAAAAGAGTATCCTAGAACCAGTTACAGGCTGAAATACATATCACATTGAGGACTGTGAATTGAATCTGGAATATATGTATAAATATATGTGGCTGTGTGTATGTGAAACTTTGGTTTTTACAGCTCAATTAGAGTTTTTACTGTACATACTTGTACTGATGAATTGCCCTGGTATACTTCCCCCTTAGGTTTGGACTTCTGTATGGGCCTTGACCCAGGTAAACCAAACATCATGTTATTTAGAGGCCATAGGTCTTGCCTTCTTCACTCTATACCATACCTGTGTTTCTGGATATATTCCTATGTGTAAAGGACTTCAGTTCTTTTAGTTTTCTTTTACATAAACTTTTTTTACTTTAAAATGATTTTAAATCCAGAAAAAGTGTTAGAACAGTATAGAGTTCTGATATACTTTATATCAAATTTCTCCCTCTTCGTGTCATCTCGCAGTATAGTGTATATGTTACAACTAATGAAGCAATATTGGTACATTATTATCAAGTCCATTCAAATTTCCTTAGATTTTACCTGATGTCTTTTTTTCTGTTCAAGCAATCCATCCAGGATACCACATTATATTGATTCATCGCATCTCCTGACTCCAACAGCATCTGACTTTCCTTGTTTCTAAAGACCTTGATAGACTTGAAGAGTACTGGTCAGTTATTTTGTCTAATGTCCCTCAATTAGAATTTGTCTGGTATTTTTCTTCTGATTATTGATGTTTTTGAAGAATGTCACAGAGATGAAGTACCATTTTTACCATGTCATATCAAGAATGTACTATCAACATGACTTCTTCCCATTCATATTGACCTTGATCACTTAGCTGGAGGACACTAGTGTGTCAGTCTTACCCATTGTGAACTTATCCCTTGTCCCTCCTTTTGATACTGTACTCTTGGAAGAAATTTCTATGTGCAGCCCATCCTTACGTGGAGAGTTGTGCTTTGCTTACTTGAGGGTGAAGTATCTAAAGAATTTATTTAAAGCTCTTCTTAAAGGGAGGTTTGTCTCCTTGCCACCATTTATTTATATTTATATATTGGGTTAAGCAATTCGTTGCTTAAATCCTTCAACTTTGGTCATTGATTGCTTTTTGAAGCCAACTCCTAAGGCTTGTGATACATCTCATTTTTTTTTGAGCATTTCATACTTTCTGACACTATAAGATTCCCCAAGATCAACTTGTATATTTCTTGACTGACTTCTAAGAGCCCTAGCTCCATTTTTTATTGATTTGCGCTAAAAGTCAAGATCTGGATTTCAGATGTTCTTGTTGCTACTGGTGTATAATAAATTTTAGGCCCTTCTGGCTGACAGAATAAGGAAATATGTATATCCTTATAGACACATTCTAAAAATTTTTTATACAAAATCATCTACATTAAGGTAAACATGAGATTTTACTAATGTTTCAAGTCTAATCTTTTGCTCAAAGGATCTTTAATAATCCATATTCTTCATTCAAGTTTTATAATTCAAGTTTTGTAATTCTTGCTGCAACAGGGAGAAACCTATGTTCTAATATTTGCCACCTACTTACTTAATTGTTTAACTCTGGTATTATATGTATAGCAGTATCAAAATTGCTAACCTATAATTTCATGGGAAACAACTTTATCAAATAAAGTTGAGTCCTTAGGTACAATTTGATTTACCTTTAGCCTTACAGATTCCATTTATCTCCTGTTAGGTAAGTCAGCACCTTTCATCCTACACTTTTCATTGAAATCATTTCATACATTGTGCATATGCATGTGGTGTATGTGTATAGTGTATGTACAAATGAGTGTGCAGGTGTACATGCTCGTATGCACCTGCAGTGGCCAGAGTAAGATGTTGGGTATTCTGCTTTATCACTCTTTACCTTATTCCCTTGAGACAGGGTCTCTCCCTGTACTTGGAAAGCTGGTTGGCAGCAAGCCCCAATCACACTCCTGTCTTTGTCCCTTGCAACATCAGGGTTACAGGCACTTATATGACCATGGCTGGATTTTTATGTGGGTTCTAGGGATTTAAACTGAGATCTTTGTGTTTACGCAGTAAGCACTCTTAGCGATGGAGTCATCTCCTCAGTCTGTTTTATACATTTTTTTTGGTCTTTTTGAGATAGGGTCTCTCTGTAGCCCCAGCTAGCCTGGAACTCACTATGTAGAACAGTCTGGCATTGAACTCACAGAGATCTGCCTGCCTTTGCCTCCGGAGTGCTGGGCTTAGAGGCATGTGCCACAACTCCTGGTTGTTTCATACATGTAAATATAATTATATTGTTTTGAAATGTAATATAAAGCAACATAAACAAACAAACATAAACAACATAAACAAAAACAAAAAACATTAACAACATAAACATAAAACAAAAAAATGAACAAAACTTAAACATCACATAGATGCCCTAAATATTTCTCTGTGCTCCATCTGTTTAATACTCTGAACCTCTGGAAACTATTTAACTTTCTATTACCACTGTGGTTTTGACTTTTTCAGAAAGTCATGTATTTATAATCATATAATATATAAACTGTCTGGGATGGCTTGTTTGATGTAGCAGTTTGCATTTTAGAATTAGTCATGGCTTTTTACTCAGGAGAAAAGGGAAACATTTTACTTCACTGATAAATCCCAATTTGTTTATCCTATCTAAGAAAGGACACCTAGTTTCCATGATTATAAGTAAAACTACTATAAAATTCACATTTTGATTTAATCTGCCATTTTCCAAATTCATGCTTCCCTCTAACCTTTGAAAAACTAAATTAATTCAGTCTGTGAATAGACCTCTGACAATGAAACTTCTTTGTCCAATTAATACATGTCAGTAAAATAATGATGATAGCTTTATAATATGTATTCATAAAACAAATTTAAAATGTAAAATATAATGAAGAACAAAAGCACATGACCAAGGGTGAACACTATTATGGATTTGGTGTTCTCTCAACAGTTTACGTACTTTAATACGCACATTTAAAGACACAATCATAACCACAAATGGTGGTGTACCCCTTAATTACAATACTTGAGAGGCAGAGGTAGGTGGATCTCTGTGAGTTCAAGGTTAGCCTAGTCTACATAGCGAATTCCAGACCAGCTAGGACTACATTGTGAGACCCTGTCTAAAACAAATGATCCACAATCATGCTATAAAGTAAAGCATTTTATCTTTTCTCTTAAATTTAGCATTGTATTATAAACATATTTTGTTTATTCTCAAAGTTTTACTTTTATGAAAAATGGATAGTTAAAAGTGGTACATGTTTCTTCTAAAAAGGAAACCAGAAATATACAAAGATAAAAGCTCTTTTCCCATCCTCAACCCAGAATAAAGGAATAATTGGGAGATATATTAACAGTTTAGTCAGCAAATAGGTATTTGGTGCAAACATTTTAATATCTGAATATACTATATTTATTAATCTTGATTAATGAACCTCTAGATGTTCACAAATTTTCCTTGCACACATTGCTTTGGTTACCATACTTATAAATTTCATTGTTCAATTCCTTTTAAAATTATATTCATTGACATAGAATTGCTTCACCACTTCAAAAACATTCATACATTTTAAATATAAATAGATAATACCAATTTTCACTGCAGAAAGACTACAGCAATTGAGATCTCTCCCCCCAAAGTAAATTTTCCTGTTTCTTTCTCAGCGTTGTCTCAACTTCCATCTCTAACAATTTTCACATATGTCTGATATGTGAAAAGTGCATTTTGTTGTTTCACTCTGCATGCTTGGATGATGCATGAGGGGAACATTTTCCTGTATGCTTAATGACCATTTATGTTTCTTCTTATATGAATAATCTGCTTGTAATCCATTCATATGCCCATTAGGGGTTTAGGAATTTTTCACATTAATAAAAAGAACAGAGCTAATGGAAACCTTTATTATTCCACCAAATTTGACCCCATGTTGGCAAATCTTTTGGTCTTTGATTTCTTGTTCCTATTTTCCCCCCTTAAACTTCATTGCATGTATGCTTTTATGAAACATGCTTCAAGTTGTTTCTGGAAAAATTTGATAAATGTTGCCTGTCAAAAAATAAAAATTTTCTGGATTTTGCTTCTTTGTATGGTTAGGGATCTAAATGGATAATTTTCCTAACACCATGTATTGGCTAGCCTAAACTTCTCCCTGTTAATTTCAAATCATAGTCTTTCAGACTAAATCCTTGCATATATGTTTATCTGTTTCTGGTCTCTGTTCTACTCCACTGAAATATTTGTCTACTTTTCTACAAGTTACAGGTTGTTTTAGCTACTGCAGGGGAAAGTCTCCTCTTTATGGTAGTTCTTTTATTACGTCTTGGTTTTAGTTTGGTTTGTGGTGCAAACAAAGACTATGCAGTTTATAAAGAGTAGATACTCATGGTCTAAACACCTCTTAAAAGTGCCGCATCTCAACACTTTTACATTGGGAATTAATTTCCAATGCATTAACTTTTGGGGACACAGTCAAACCATAGCATCTTTTTGGTCATCCTCTTGTATGTTTTCTTTTGGAAAAATATGGAACAAATGTATATTCTTCAAAATCCTACAGGACTTTGAGAGGAATTACATTAGTGTATGCAGTATTGAAATTTTTGTGGAATGGAGTTTCCTCATCAAAGGATTTGACATTTTTTCATTTGTCTTCTTTTATGTCATTCAGTTAAATTTTATAATGCTTTTGTATATGTATTATACCTTTTTTATGGTGTAGAGACTTGAACCAGGACCTCGTTTTGGCATCTCTCAGTGTTCATACTTCTTTCTTTTTATCATAACACTTTGAATTACATTATTACTTTGTTGACTCATCCTGTGCTCTTGACCTAAACATAATTACTCTGTGTTTTCCTTGTACGCTTGTCCTATACTTGATTTGCTAATAGTTTATTTAGAAAAAAATTTTCATACTTTTCCTCAAATGTCTCACCCACTTATATATGTCACTCTGGTTGATCATCATATACCTGGTATGAGGAACTCAGAAATCACAAGGGCAGTATTAATATCCCTCTCCCTTATTACCCTGAAATACATACAGTTGTTCTAGGCAAGCATCTCATATGCACCAAATGGTTTTCTCTATACGATGTTTAAGTTTTGTTCATTTTTTGTTTGTTTTATGTTGTTTTGTTACAGGTAGAGAGCTCAGGCTAGCCTGGAAGTCATGATTCTCCTGGCTCAGCCTCCCAAAGTAGTAAGATTATAGGCGTGTACTACCATGCTCGGGTTATTTTGTTCTTTTTGAAGCAATGTCTCCCTATATTACTCAGTCTGGTTTCAAATTCCTGGCCTCAGGTGAGCCTCCCACTTTGCCTCCCTAGCACCTGAGAATAGAGGTATACACCTGTATGCTCTGGTTTATGTGTAATATCTTCATGTTGTTCTTTGAGTCTAGATTTTTTTTCCTAGGCTAGTTCCAAGAAGGAAAAATGTGTTCCAGCTTATTAAAGTGTTTTCTCTTATTGAGCTTCTACCCTGATTTTTCTTGGAGAGTATTATTTGGACTTAGGGACTACCATAATACCATTGTTATTCATGGACTACTGTATTGTTTGTTGTTCTGGGATTTATTCATGTTTCAGGACAATAAATAAAATATTTTAAAGTTATCTTCTTTATTACTTTCTACAGTCAAGTAGATGTAATTTTCCTTGATATTTTGAGTTCTTTTTTCTGTAGGAATTTTGAAACAAAATATATGCCCTCCTGTGAACTATACTTTATACAGTAAATTTTTTTCATTTGCTGTTTTATTAAACTTTTGGAATACTTTGCCAAATCATGAATCACTATTAAACCTGTGTTATTTAGCAGCACTTTAGTGTTAAAAATTAATTTACATTTTTTTTGTTATTTTCTCTTAGAAGATGAAGTCTGTTGTTTTCCAAGATGTGGGTCTGTTGCTCAAGCTGGTCTCAAACTTGTGACTCAAGTGACCCTCTCACCTCAGTATTCCAAGTAGCTGTTACTACAGGATGTACCATTGTGTCTAACTGTGCTACATCTTTCTTAACTTGCTTGTTGCATACTAGAGTTTTCTTTCTTCAAAAGGAAGATGTTTGGGTCATGACAAATGCTTTAGTGAACTCTTCCTTTGTGGGTGGCACTCAGCATGTGAGTGCCTTTGTAGAGGCGTCATCACCCAGGTAGTCATATTCATCATCCTCTTCATACAGTTCAAGAGCTGCACTAGCATATTGTACTGAACTGCTCCATCAAATTTGGGCTGCAAGCCCTTTTTCAGAGCAGGTTACTTCTGGATCCCTCCACTGGTAGTTTCTGATTCCTCCGTTCCCTTCACTTTGAAAGCCACAGGGGTGCTCCCATGTCTGACAGTGTGTTGGGGAGACTTGCAGCTCATCACCTTGCCAACCTCTTGGTAAAGCCTACCCTTGTGAAGAATCAGACAGCCCTGCTCACTGATTTCATGAAAACAGCCTATCTCATTTACATCATCATCTTTAGCATCCTTTCCACTTTACCATCTTCTAAGTCCTCCAACCTAGCATTTCTCTTCAACATATAGATCACTTTTTCTTTCGGAGAGATGGCAAAGCCTTCAGGTTCCCTGTCTACTTTTGGCTCCAAATCAGACCTAGAAAGTACGCGTC
The DNA here is from genome assembly GCF_000622305.1 of Nannospalax galili. Lineage (NCBI taxonomy): Eukaryota > Metazoa > Chordata > Mammalia > Rodentia > Spalacidae > Nannospalax > Nannospalax galili. The sequence continues at coordinate 506,205 of NW_008334099.1, read as the reverse complement.
CTGTGGGTGTTGCTTCTCATTCATCTTGGAATCAAACTGGAGTGCTTTATCAATTTTACTGCCCTGGGCCAGCTGGGTGGGCAAGAAGCAGTGACTCCCTGGGAGGCCTGTGCACTGAGGTTCTTCAGAACTGGGAACAGCAGCCCCATGCTACATGACAGCTGCCTCAATGGCAGCAACTGGTTCACATTTGTAGACTTGCACACTTCTGGCCTCACATTATTCTGGCTTTTAATCAACTGAATCTCAGGTGTCACTTTCCTGGATGTGGTAGGAAATAGGGAACAGCCCATTCCTTTCTTTACACAAATTGATCTCCATACCAGCACTTGACTTCATGGTATCTTTGGCTCCTAGGACATCATTATACTGCTCCCTCAGAAGCCTCGCTCTAGACTCATCGATGTCATGGCCACCCTTTAAAGGGTTATACAGTGCACCTCTACCTTTATATTCTAAGGCAAGGAATGCACTGCCCCTATCCTCTCTCACTTCCCCTCTCTCTGAGGCACCAAAGCTGACAGGTGTGTCATTACACAGACTGTGATTAGGAAGTCTCATTCCTTGGATCTGGATCACCTGAGCCAAAGATGAAGCCCCCCCCCCATTGGCTCTCCTGGGAATGTTTTGAAGTTTAATAGCAGGAGCAAGGACTACCATATGAGGTTCAGCCAGCAGCTTGTGAGGGGAAGTCTTGCTCTGTGCATTTGTTTTCAGCATGCTCAAGACCTTGACTTGATTTCATTTCCTTTCTATTTATAAAACCATCACTAGGATGGAATTGTGCAGGTGGATATTGGAAATGCAGGCCAGTGGCTAGGTGTGACAGGCAAGGGAGATTGCCACACTACACATGAGGGGTTTGTGCCTGAGAACGTGGAAAAGATAGACTTCCATTGCTAAAAACCACTTCCAGAAAGCCAGGATTGTAGACTCTATTCTGGCACTGGCGGCTTGGTGGTGCTGTCCCAGTGTAGGTCGGTCTGACACTACTGGGGAAATATCCATTCATCTCTGATAATGAATTTATTTTCCAGTCAATCTGGGAACTCAGGAATGAGGAGACATGGAGTGTCTCTTCTTACAGTAAATTTTAAAATAGAGACACTGGTTTAGATAAATCATGCCTTTCTAAGCTCTATTACCTTGATTTGATTTCAAGTACCATGAGAATCAAATATCTAAACCTACAGTGTGAAGAGAAGGCCATTAAACATGGTGAGGTCATATAAAACCTGAAACTCAGAAACTGCTAGAAGAAAACATAGGCAGCACCCTCCAAGATATAGGTGTAGGAAAGAACTTTCTAAATCAGACACCAGCTGCCCAGGCAATAAGGTCAACAATCAGTATGTGGGACCTCATTAAATTACAAAGTTTCTGTACATCAAAAGAAACAATCAAGGAAGGGAAGAGGAAATGCACTGAGTGGGAGAAAATCTTCCCCAACTATACATCCGACAGAGGATTAATATCCAGAATATACAGAGATCTCAAAAAAGAAAGAAATAAGAAAATAAACGACCCAATAAAAAGATGGGTAATAGACCTAAACAGAGAGTTCTCAAGCGAAGAGATGAAAATGGTTAAGAAGTACCTTAAAAAGTGCTCAGCATCCTTAGTAATTAGAGAAATGCAAATAAAAACCACTTTAAGATTCCATCTTACCCCAGTCAGATTGGCAAAGATCAAGAAAACGAAAGACTCCAAATGCTGGAAAGGATGTGGAGCAAGAGGAACACTCATTCACCGCTGGTGGGAATGCAACCTCATGCAAGTACTAGGGAAAGCAGTGTGGAGAACCCTCTAAAAACTAAAAATGAATCTGCCATATGATCCAGTGATACCACTCCTTGACATATAACCAAAGGACTTATCATACTGTAGAGATACCTGTACATCATGTTTGTTGCTGGTCTCTTCACAAAAGCTAAGAAATGGAACAACCTAAATGTCCCTCAACTGACGAATGGTTAATGAAAATGTAGTACAGCTACTCAGTGGAGTTCTCAGCAGTAAGAAAAGATAAAATTTGCAGGTAAGTGAATGGAGCTAGAGAGTGTTATATTACGTGAAGTAACATAAATACAGAGAAGCAAGCGATGTATGTTCTTCATTTGTGGATTGCAGCACCAATCCCTTATATGTGAGTATATAAATTCTGATGTAACACCAGGAACCAGGTAAAGGGAAAGGATGCATGGAGGAAAAGGAAAAGAAACAGATTGAAAGGGGGATAGTAAGGAACAGATGTTACCTGAAGGAGGTGGAAAAAATGGGAATAATCAGCAGGGAAGATAGGAGGGAGGGACATGCATGGGACTGTGGTGTGGGGGAGGGAGGGAAGTCAGGAGAGGAAAAATGGTAGGAGTCAGAAGGTATTGGGGGGAGTGTGGGGATAATGGGGGCACTGTGACTATGGAGGGAAGCTGAATGGGAGAAAAAAAAAGTGGAGATGAGTGAATCTCAGGGGACTAGGAAACCTAGAGGGAAAAGTGATGCCCTAGAAACCCTCTGAGAAATGCACACAGAGTGTCTGAACATTAATGCATATGTATACCTGGGAGCTGCTTGGCAGGGAACGCAGAGCCAGACAGAAGAGACCTACCTCCCCTAGAGTGATAAACATGCTGTACAGTACTGATCAAAGAAGCTTCTTTATGCAACAGATGGAGGCTACTGCAGACTTGCACATCTGGTCAGGCACAGAGAACATATGCCTGGGAGATGCCCAGTACTAGGTGACACATCTGCAGTTGAATCTCTAAAACTAAGGTTCATGAAACATAGCAGAATAAGGGGTAGAGAGAGGGCTAATGCACCCCTCAACTCTCACCACTGAGGCTTCCTTGTACATCACAGTGTGATGCACAGAGAAGGCCACAGCTGGCCAAATTTTGGAAAATAAGAGACTGTAGAGTATAGGATGGGATTCCTATATGGAACCTCACCCACTCATGGCTCAGGAACCATTTCGGAAGAGGAGGTGGAAAGATTGTAAGAGCCAGGGTTGGTTCATAAAAAGAGAGAGGGAGGCTTCCAGGCCACAGGAGGCTTGCCCATGTGAGCCTGCGGCAGCAGTGGTATCCAGTGCGGGACCCATGTCAGCTCAACAAAACAAGGACTCAAAAGGGAGATGAGAAATAGGTGGTGGGTCAGCACTAGATTGAGAACTATTTGAGACTGATTACTGCTGGGTAAGGGAGAGCTATATTCTTCATTCGCAAGCATCCTCATTGTCTCCTTTTATGTGTTCTAATCACTTCTCAGGATATCAGTCAGATTGGATTTAGACTCACTCCAAGCATATTGAAAGAGTAGGGGCGGGGAGGCAAAGAACACCCTTCAAACAGGTATGTCTCCAATCACTTCCTCCAATTAGGTCCTAGCTTCTAATAACTCATTCAGCTATGAATTCATCAATGGAGCTATTGGTGGAAGTTAGCTGTCTTAGGATGCAAATGCCTCTCAACAGCTCCACCAGGTGGCAAACAAACTTTGTGTTTGTTTTTGTTGAATTTTTGTGTATTTCATACAGAACATTTCAATCAATCTTAAATCATCTTTATACCCCCATACCCACCAGCACCCTCCCATAGCCGCCCACTGGAGCCCATATAGCCTGTCATCCTTGTTAAGGCCCACTGTGTCAATTCAGTATTCAGTGTCTCCAGATGTTCCTCAGTGCAAGTCTGTCCACTGAGATCTAGTCAGCCTATCTAGAGTCTCTTGTTTTAGGAAGATCAGCTCTTCTTCACCTAGCAGCACTTTAAACACATGAGCCTTTCAAATCAACAAAAACAAAGAACCTGTTTAAAATTAGAAAAAGGACCTGAATTGACATTTTTTTCTAAAGAAGACATGCAAGTGGCCAATGGGTATATGAATAAAATTGTCAACATCGCTCATCACCATAAAAATACAAATTGAAATAAAAATTAAATACCATTTCATACCTGTAGCAACATAACTTAGAGGCAAGTATCACAAGGATGAATTGTAACATATTGGTGAGGGCCTAGAGAAAAATGGGAATCTTGAACACTGTTGGTATGAATGTAAATTATGGAACACATGTTTCTCCAAAATTTAAAAATAAAGCCATCATATGATTGAATAATTATACTACTAAGGAATCTGTTCAAAGAAAATAAAAAAGTGTGTCAAAGAAATTTCTATATTTCCATGTTCATTGCATTACTATTCATGGTAACCATGGTTTGTGATCAAAGTGTCCATCACCAATCTAAGTATGATGGTTAGTGCTAACTGTTAGCGCTAGCTAGGAGAAGGGCTTTTGGGCATGTCTGTGGAATATTTTCTTGATTATTTTAATTGAGTTGGGAAACCTCCCACTATGGGTGGCACCATTCTCTAGGTAAAGGATCCTGGACTGTATGAGTAGAATGGAGTGTATGTGTTCAAGCTGAGCATTAGCATACAATGGTTCATTGCTCTCTTGTTTTGACTGTGGATGTAATATGGCTAGCTGGTTCAAGTTCTTGTTGTTTTGACTTTTTCACAATGATGGACTGCAACCTGGAATTGTGAACCAAATAAATACTTTCTCCCTTAAGTTGTTTTTGAAATTATATATTATCACAACAACAGGAAAAGACTGAGTGGATGAAGGAAATGTGATCTCTCTACACAGTGGAATACTATTCATCCCTAAAAATAAATTATTTTATTACAGCAATATAGGATATTATGCCAGACACAGGAAGATAAATACTATATGAGTTTACTTACATATGTCATCTAAAATAGCTGAATTCACAGAAATGGAGAGGAGAATGGCAGTTACCAAGGGCTTGGTCATGAACAGGGTTAGAGAAATGTTGGTCAAATGACACAAAATCTGAGTTAGATAGGTGCAATAAGTTGATAAGATCTATTGCATAACAGGGTGACTATAGTTAATAGTGTATTCGTAAATATCGCTAAGAGACTAGGTTTTAAGTGTTCTCACAATAAAAATAGAAAGGATGCAAGGTAACATGTTAATTAGCTGATTATTGAAGTATATGCTTTATATTTTACAACTTGGCTTAAATAATTCATTGATATTAATAATCTTGTAACTTCTTTAGGATTTTCTCTTTAAGGCCATCTCTTTAGTGACTTCTTGTCACTTCCTTTTACATTTATATTTATGTATTTGCCCTGGTGGAAAACTTTCTATTCCTAGAGAGCTGCATGATATGGTACTGAATTGTGTCAAATTGTTTTTCCATACCGTTCATTTTATACTCTAGTCATTCTATTATCATGGTGTGTTGAGATTTGTATTTGAACAATCATTAATTCCATGAACAAATCTCATTATTCTTCATGTGTAATATTTTTAATGCTGCTGGGAATTTGCTTTTCTGGGAATTTTTTTATTAATGATTGAACCTGTTATAGATCTGTTCACATTTTCTGTTTTGTTGTTATTTTTTGTTTGTTTGTTTGTTTTGTTTTTTCTCTTAGTGTCCTCATTTGCTTGGGGAGAAGAGGGTTCATTTCACCTTACACATCGAGGTAACACTCTATTGCTGTCCCTCAGTGCAAGATCATATATTGGGGTCTAGTCAGCCTATCTAGAGTCACTCCCTTAGAATAGATCAGCTCTTTCTCATCCAGCAGTAATCATCTGCCTAATAGTTTTTCGGCTATGATTGAGGCCTGCTGCCCATTTCTACAGTTCTGTGCTGGGTTTTTGTTGGCTAAGTTTGCATGGGTCCTTAATATGCTGTCACCATTGCTGTAAATTCATATGCGCAAGGTATTTACATATGATCATGCACCTCCTCCCCTGACTCTTAAAATCTTTCTGCCCCCTCTTCTACAATGGTCCCCGAGTCCTGGGTGGGTGAAGTTTAATATAGGAGTCCTGTCTGATGACCCACACTCTACAAACTCTTATTCTCTCACCATGGAACTGGAGCTGACCTGAAAGACACCTTCCTGAAGGCTAGTTCTCAGAGTTTGGGAGAACACTATGCAACCTGCTAAGGGACATCAACTGATGTCTAACCACAGTTTTAAAGGTGTAATAACCACAACAATGACCAGCACAGCAAAGTGGTTGGGGAAGTAGAGGCACTTTTACCTTGGGGGTAATGAGCAGCTACCTAATTGAACTTGAAGTCCACTCAATGGGAGGGAACTCATGTTTGGTATTGTAAACATTGCCAAATACACATGACTGGAGAGGTCACAGATCTTAGTGAAAACCCCAAGACTGCCACATCGCTAGACAAATGTAATTTCTTACTATGTGCTAGTCAGGGTAGTTCAAGAGATTCCCAGCATAGCACAAGCTATTGCCACAGCTCTTGATTACCTCCCAGAACTTGAAGTTAAGACCCTATTGCAGAAGACAGGATATGCTTCAGACATAGATCTTGGAACGATGGAACTGGAACTGACCTGGAAGCCTCATCCCTGAAGATTAACTCTCATAGTTCTAAAGGGTGTTATGAAAGCTGCTAAGGGAGAAAATCAATCAATGGTCCAATGGCAGCTTTAAAGCCTAATAACCATAACAATGACCAGCATAACAAACTATAGAAGTACATTAGTGGTACTTTTATCTTGGAAGTGATCAACAGCTATTTAATTGAACTTTAAGCCCTCTCAGTAGGAAGTCATGTGTGGCACTTTAGACATAGCTGAAAAGCTCACTGATCCTAAAGAAAAACCTACCTCTGTCATATCCCTAGACAATTGTTATTTCTTGCTCTATGCTGAATGTGGAACCTTGCATTTACAGACAAGAATACCAGTCACCATTCATCAAAGAAGTTTCTTTTGCAACAGATGGAGACTATTACAGAGTTCTGTAACAAAGAATAGGTGTCTGAGAGATGCCCAGCCCTAACATCTACAACAGAACCTCTACACTTAAGGCTCATTGAACACAGTGGAACAGGGGTAGAGAGAATATTAATGCATAGCTCAACTCTCACTAGTGAAGCTTTTTCATGCAGTAGAGTATGATATGCACAGAAGGCCACAACTGGCCAAAGTGTAGAGAATAAGGGACCGCAGAGTGTGGGCCCTTGAATAAGACTCCTTTTTTAAACCTTATCCACCCATTGCTCAGGGACAATTGCAGAAAGATTGTAAGAGGCAAGACTGGTGCGTGCTCATAAGGAAACAGAGTCTTCCAGTTCCCTGAGAACTTCCTCATATGAACTTACAGCAATGCTGTCAACATGCACAAGACCTATGCAAACTCAATCAGAAAAAAACACAGCATAGAACTGGAGAAATGGGCAGCAGACCCCATCCCTAGCTGAAGAACTATTAGCAGCTGATTACTCCTGGGTGAGGGAGAGTTGATATTCTTTAAGGGAGAAACTCTAGTTAGGCTGACCAGACTCCAGTGAGGGACATCTGGGGACACTGACTTGACTCAATAGGCCTTAACATACACAACATAATGAATGAAATTGGTGGGAGGAGTTATGGGGAGGGTTCATATAGTGAGAGGGTATAAAGGTAATTAAGGTGTTTTGTATGGAGGCTGGAGAGATGGCTCAGTGGTTAAGAACACACTGCTCTTGCAGAAGACCCAGGTTCGAATCCCAGCACCCACATGGTAGTCAATAATCATCTGTAACTCCAGGTCCAGGGGATCACACCCTCTCTTCTGTCCTCTGCAGACACTGCACAACACAGGTGTACTTATGCACATGCAGGCATAACACTCGTGCATAAAATAAAAATGCATTTTTCCCCATTGAGTGAACTGAAGACTTTTATTTGTCACCAAAGTAGCATGTGGTGTCCATAATCCACTGCACAGATGACTAGTACTTCTGAAAAACAGTTATGACTATATTTCAACCATATACAGACTCGTGCTCAAGGTCTGGGATTGATCACACACTATTTGCCCTAGTTCCCTACAGGGATTTAGGATGGAGACAGGGCCTGACTCTGTGTCAATTTTTTTTTTTGATCTTTTTGGGTCAGGGTCTCCCTGTAGCCCCAGCTGTCCTGGAACTCACTATGCAGGCCAGGCTGGCTTTGAACTCACAGAGATCCGCCTGCCTCTGCCTCCTGAGTGCTGGGATTAAAGGTGTGCACCACCATGCCTGGCCTCTGTGTCAATTTTAAACGGGACAAGGTGTTCAACCAATAAAGTCTGGCTTGTCTTCCAATTAGGTGTCCTGGTGTAGAGACCACACTGGTGCATGAAAAATAAAATCAAACTTTTGACTTCCATGAGGCAGTTCCATCTCCCAAACTCTCAGCACTGTGGCATGCACCCAAATGGATCTCCTTAGCGCTCTATTCACATCACTGGAGCCCCACATAGAAAAGCTTTTCCAAAACAACATCTCACTCATGTACATAAACCACCTATATTTTTTTGTATCGAAAAGAGAAACAAAAACTAGAGCCAGGTCCAGTGGTGCATATCCAGGGTCCCAGCTATGCAGGAGGCCAAGACAGAAGGAGCACTTGAACCTAGAATTCCAGGCCATCCAGGGAAACAAAGCCAGACCGTATCTCAAAAATTAAAATAAAGCAAAATAGTAGCACATTGGCAAATGGAAAAATGATGGATGTGCTGTGATTACAAACATGGTTCTAGAAGATTCTCCCTGCAAGTAATGTTCACCAGTGTTTAAGACCAAAAGGAATAAAAACAGAAAATAAATAATAAAAAAATAAATAGATTTGCAGGTGCAAAGTCACCTAGATTCTTTCCTATGATTCCTAAGTCTAGAAAATTTTTAATTTTACATTTAAATATATTTTTATCTTCGATTTATTTTAATAAAACATGTTAGTTCTAAAAGAAAAAAAAAAGGAGCTCACAGAAACTGAAGTAATTACCAAATGGAGAAAATAATCCCTCCAGGGTTGTGCTGAGACACATGGGAGGGCAGGACTGGGCATGATTAAACCCAGTCCTGTTTTTCTGTCCTTTTTTACTTCTTTCAACATAGATGTGTCTAGTGGGTGTTAGCATCCCTTCTGCCCATTTAAAGAGCTTGAAGAAATTAACATGAGTCTGAGTGCTAAAGAGGCCTGCAATTACAGAATCACAAAATCTTTAAGGTGAGATCTCTGTCCGTCAGGGGTAGGGACAGATGGAAAAGATCACAGATGCTTAAAGGCTGGTTCGGACATGTTCAGGCAGAACAGTCTGAAAAATAAGGCAAATTGTGGCTTCTCATTTTGAAACTACCACCAGAAAGGCCTATTGAGGAAGAGGAGCCAGCCAGTGGCAAATCACTGGAGGATACACAAATAGGACAACAATCACAGTTACTTGGGATGACTTAGATAGGCAGGAAATCCTTGAACCAGAACTCAAGGTCCCTGTGTGTATGTGCAGAGCACCACTCCAAGCAGCAAGTTCTGGGATTTGGAGGTTTGTTACTTTTGGGATGTTTCACCCCTTCCAAGAAGACATTAAGATGGAGCCCATAGAGAGATGAGATCAAGAAAGGAGCCTCTTGCAGGCGGGCTGGGCATCTCCTGGATGGAGATGGACTCCCATCTCCTCCACAGCTGGCCAAGTCCTACAAGTGCTTGTAGGTACCCAGGGGGGCTTTGCAGTCGGGGCAGTAGCGGTCCACGTCTTGCAAGGCATCCACACAGAAAGGGATGAAGCAGCAGCCCGCAATGCACCCCAGCAAGCTTAGGTTCCCACAGAACAGCCAAGAGAGGGTGTTGGCATTTTGTAGGACAGCTGGTCACGATCACCTTGCTGCAGGAAGCACAGCACATCTGGACCGGGCGGTCGTAAAAGGTGACGGGTAGCTGCACACAAACGGTCTGCACAGCATTTGTGTTGGCGTTGGGGACAGGCACAGGCTAGGTGTGCTAGGAAGGCAGATTCATGCCTTTCCCATCTGGGCGGGTGATAAGCCCTGTGGCTAGGCCTCATTGGGTAGTAGTTGTTGACATCCACTATCTCTTCATAAGTAGGGGGTGCAGTGGGCATTGCAGAAGGTCTTGCGGCCATCTGGTAAGGTCCTGGAACTATTTTTCCACCGCCACTCGAGCCAGGAGGTCTCATAAAAATGAATTTTTAAACAAAGATGTTTTGTATGAAATTCACAAAAATTCAGTTAAAAATATACGTTGAAAAAAGTAAAAATGCAGTGAGTTTCTTGTACAGAGCATATAATTGAATCTAGTTTCTTATCCACTGCTAATTTATGCCTTTAATTTTTAAATTTATTTTTATTTTATGTGTATGAGTGTTTTGCCTGTATGTATGTAAGTGCACCATGACCCTGCAATGCCTGCAGAGACCAGTTCCCTGGAACTGGAGTTATAGATGCTTGTTAGCCAGTTATGTGAGTGCTGGGAACTGAACCTGGGTCCTTTGCAAGAGCAGCCAGTGCTCTGCACTGCTGAACCATCTCTCCAGATCCTAATTTATGCCTTTTGATGAAAGAGTATAAACTATTTATATTTAAAGTAATTACTGATAAAAGTGTGATTCTACCATTTACTCTTAGTTTTCTTTATGCTTTATAGCTTAAAATCTGCCATTACTATCTTCATTTGTGTTTAGTTGAATTACTTTGCAATTTGTAAACTTTGAATCTTGTACTCCCACATTTAATTTTATTTCATGTATATATATACATATACTGTAAATATTTTTGTGATTATCTTAAGAATTTGATATAACATCCTAAAGTTGTACCCATTTAGTTTGAGTTCATAGCAAGGTAATTTCTCTTACGTGCAGAATTGCTACTGCTTTGAAATCTCTATTTCCCTCAAAAATTAAATTTCTTACATCATATATGCAATAACATAGCCTCATGCTTCATTTTTGTCTTTTAATGTCCATAGTAACTAAAGAAGAATTGCATATCGTTTATAATAGTTTATGATGATGGTTTGTCTTAAAAAGAAATTTTTTCTGAAAGTCAAAAATCTAAGGTCAATGATTAAGTACAGTTATCGCCTTCTGAGAACTGGGAAGACCAGATAATCTATCTGTTCCATGCCTCCATTCTAGCTCCTTCTGGCTTGCTGGCAGTCTTTCACTTTTCTTGCCTTATACAAATATCACTTCCATTAATGACTTGTGTTTACGTGGTATTCTCCTGTTTGCATCTGTGTCTAAATTTCCCTTTTGCTGTTGTTATTTTGTGGTACTGGGAATTGAATCCAGGCCTTTGTGCATCTAGGCAATCACTCTGTTGCTGAGCCACATTCCCAAGTTCTCCTTTTACTTTTATTAGTTTGAGAAATGGTCTCACTATGTTGCTCAGGCCAGACTTGAACTCAATCTAGCCTAATCAGGCCTTGAACTTCTGATCCTCCAATCTCAGCCCCCTAAATAGCTGGAATTACAGACATGCACCATCAGGCCCAGCAAATTTCCCTTTTTAGAAAGGCATTGCCATATTTGATTAGGGCTCACCCTTCAGCTATTTCTTCTTCTTGGTTATCACACCTACAGTGATCCTATAGCCACAAAATATAAAATTCTCTCAGGAGTTACAACATCAGCATCTGAGTTTGAAAGCTGTAATTTAACCCGTAGCACCCATAGGATAGATTCTGAAGCACTTTCATTTCTGTGACATTTCGCTTGCATCTGTTCTACTGACTGGCTCACTCTACTCTAGCCACATTGGCCTCCTTGTTTCCTAAGTGAATGACAAGATGTTCCACTTTTGCATTTGCCCGTCATTTACCTTTGCCAGATACAGCTTTGAGGTATGGTCTAGTATTCTTTCAATTTAATCTGAAGTATTTCTTACAAGGCAGGTCTTGTGGTTTAACTTTCACAGCTTGCATTTATCTGAGATTGTCTTAATTTTACTCTTTTTTTTTTTTGAGCTGAGAACTGAACCCAGGGCCTTGCACTTGCTGGGCAAGCTCTACCACTGAGCTAAATCCCCATCCCCAATTTCACTCTTATTTTTGAATAGCAGATTTTTTAGATATAGAATTCTCAGTTTTCTTTAATTTTTCAATAATTTAAATATATCATTTGGGCACCAGTATTGCTGATGAAAAATTAATTAATAATCTTATTAAGGATTCTTTGTATATGGAAATTTGAGTCTTCTTGTTTTCAAGATTCTTTGCTTTTCAACATTTTATGACAATATGTTTCCTGTGTGTCTCTTTGGGTTTTTTTCTTGGTGTTCATTGAGCATATTGGATTTGAATATTCATGACATCTAATTTGAGATTGTCTTGGCCAATTTCTAAATATAAATTTAGTTTAAAAAGGGGTCCAAATTCATCTTTGATGTAAAATTCTCAGATTTTTATTTTTCTTTGTAATTGACATAATTGTACATGTTTATGGGTTATAGTTTGATAATTCAGTACACTATACAATGTGTAATTAACAAGCCTTGGAAATTAGTATTTCTATCTTTTTATACATTTGCTCTTTCATTGTGCTTAGAACATTCAAACTCTTACAGTTCATTAAACATAATAGGTTGTGGTAAACTGTGCTATATCTATCCTGTGCTATAACTATCGTACTGTTCTATAGAACAGTAGAACTTACTCCTCTTCTGTAACTATATTTTGGTACTTTATCCAATCTCTCTGTATTCCCCCGCCCAACATGTCTTCCTTTCCTAGCTTCTAGGAATTTCTCTTTATTGAGATCAACTTTTAAGCCTCTATATATGAAAAAAGAACATGATGGCTCTTATTTCTTGGCATAAAAACAAAAAATTAAATTTGTCTCTTAAAAACGACCCAAAACTTCTCAAATTTGATGTCATGAATATCTTGAAATGATGTCTTTTTTTGTTTTTATTCTTCAAGAATCTTATAATTAATATAATAATCTGCTTGATTGTATCCTATAAGTCCCTTAGGCATTGTTTTTAATTTTTATCTTTGTTTTTTAAACTTGAAAATTTCCTTTTCAATGTTTAATTACTTGAAAGTCTCATACAGTTTGGTTTAATCGTAGTCCCTGCCACCTCCCATTTCCCAGCTACTCACAGATCTATCTCAACCTCCAACCTACCAACCTTTATGTTCATTTTTTCCTCATTGAGTTGAGTCCAATTTGTGTTGCCCAAATACTCTTGAGAGTGGTACCAGCCCAGGAGCATGGTCAACCTAACATAGGTCATACCCTTAAAGAAAACTGACTCCTCTCCCAGCAGCTATCATATGCCAGTATTTCCTTGCTTGGGGTTGATATTTCATGCCCACCTTCCCCTCTAGGCTGGTACTTTGTCTCATCTGAGCTTGAGCAAGTCTTATTTATGCTGCCACAAGCACTGTATTTTCATGTATTCAACTGTCTTCTTGTGTCTGGAAAACACAGTTTTGTTATATTCATCCACGACATCTGACTCTTACAATCTTTCCACCTCCTCTTCTACAAAGATCACTGGGCCTTCGGGGAAGGAGTGTGATACAGATGTCCCATTTAGGGCTGAACACTCCACAGTCTGTTATTCTCTGCATCTTGACCAGTCTCTGTGAAAACTGATCTTTACTGCAAGAAACTTCTCTGATGAGGATTGAGAGATGCACTAACCTATAGGTATAGCGATAAATCATTAGAATTCATTTTAATACTATGTGCATTTGGTAGTAGGTTCTCACTTAGGGTTCATGATCTATTGAGCTGCAGGTTATTGAACCTTCTAACAGTGCCAGGTATTGCTTCCATCTTGTAGGATCTTAAATCCAGCCAGAGGGTAGTTGATTACTCCAGTAACATTTGTGTCACTATTGCACTAGTAGAGAAATATTGCCAGATTTGTTGTTTTTGTTGCTTCACAAGGTTCATAGGTGGGTAAGATTAATGATTACTTTTCTCCTCTGGCAACATGCATAACATCTTCTAGCACTATGAAAAGTAACCAATAGAGATGAAGCTTCCAGGTCAGCACCCACTTGATTTTTCCATGTTTTATTGCTCAAGTATGTGTTCTCTTCAACAATAGGGTCTTACTGTCAAGTTCTGGAGGATAACCAAGAGCAATGACAATAACCTGTAATATTTGGAGGCCAATGGGATCCCACTGGCTAATAACTCGAAGAAAGGTAATCCATTCCTGGTACTGGGGTTTTTATTTGCTAAGATGAGGTGTCTAGCTGCGGTATTGTCCTTCTGTTGTAGAGTAACTACATTTGACCTCATTTTATATATGCACATGTATATATTTTAGAGAACTTCTATGATAATAAGTTTCCATGTTTTTTTCAAAGGGCCTTTGCTGTTAGTTATCCTAGGCTGTATGGTTGTATTCCCTCCTTTACTTTACCCACCCATTCTCCACCCCATTTAATCCTTAATGGACCATTTTCTCCATTTTCCCTTTATATCACTGTATTCTATTTCCCTTCTCTTGAAATTTTCAATTGATTCTTTTCTTCTGAGTGCTCACTCTACTGAATTTTTAATTTCAGTTATTGTAATTTTCAGTTGTACAACTTGGTTTATTTTCATCTTTTTGTTGATATTTCCCTTTGTTTATATACCACCTTCTTGATTTGTAGTTTGTTTTCTGTGTTTTCCCCTAAACAGCTGTTTTAATGTGTTCACCTAATAAATGCAGTATATGTGAGATAATTTCTGTTGATTTATACTGTTCTTTCGAATGAGCCATGGCTTTTTTATTTTGTATTTCTTATGATACTTGGTGAAAATTAATCATTTATATGTCAGCTCATTATAATCCCATAGTTCTGGAAATCATATTGTCTCCTTTCCACATTAGAAACGAGGAGAAACTGCCTCATATAAACAAGATGAAAGGGAGGACCAATTCTTGAAAGTTGTCTTCTGACCACAAACAGAGACACATGTGCAAAAGAGGAAGAGATTAGGGGAAAACAGGAAGAGAAAGAAAGGGAAGAGGAAGGGAGCAACCACTTTCCCCTGCTGCTTGAAAACTGACTGTCCAGAGTGCTCAGTCCTTCACGAACTTTGTTTTCTATGTGCTTACAGATGAGCACAAATTGAAAACTTAACACAATATCAACACTTTCTCAGTATGCATCCTGATAGACCGTATGTGAGGTTTTCCACATTCTCCCATAAAATTTGTGTTTCTCTGTGATGTGTGACCACTGAAACTGTCTTTGATAGGGTTAATTCTTAGTACTTCAATGAGGTTTCATTAAAAGTTTGGTATAGCTGGGTGTGGTGATGCACGCTTTTAGTTCCAGCACTTGAGAGGTAGAGGCAAGCGGAATTCTGTAAGTTTGAGGCCAGCCTGGTCTACATAGTGAGTTCCAGGCCAGCTGGGCTATAGGGAGACCCTGTTGCAAAAAGAGCAAAAAGAAAAAGGTTGGCATAATGGGGCTGGACAGATGGCTCAGCAGTTAAGAGCACTGGCTGCTCTTGTGGAAGACCTGGGTTCAAATCCCAGCACCCACATGGCAAATAATAACTCCAGTTCCAGGGGATTTGATGCCCTGTTCTGGCCTCCATGAGCATTTTACAACACAGGTAGGTGTACTTACAAATGCACACTTTATATAAATTAAAAAGGTTTTAAATTTTTTTTTAAGTTTGGCATAAAAGTTAAATCTATGGGAAAAAGAAAAGAAATAAAAATATTCTTCTAGTCTTTGCTTATTAGCCCTATTCTACTCTGGACATGTCTCTAACCTTGACGATTTTTCAACATATACAAACACCTTAAAAAGCCTTATTCCAGCACATATGCTTTTTCCCAATCTAATCTTTCTCAGAATCTTTTATCCTATCTATTATTTCTTTTGAATGTTATCACTAGTCCTGTTCTTCTAGGACCTTTAAAAGGTTTCTGGAATGTGACTCAGCCTTTCGAACACTCAAAGTCAGGAAACAACCATAAAATCTTTATTCTGGTTTTACAGGTTTCCACCAACAGACTAAAAGAGTTACTCTCAATTCATTAAGATTCAGATCTATGTTGCTTACTTTGATGCTGGTAATTTACACAAGTATATAGACTGCTGACTTCTTAGCACCAACCTGAGGTTAGAGAACAGCAGGCAAACTATGTAAAAATCCATAATGCAGTCATTTTTTTCCTTCATTCAGCTTTCTCCTGGCTATTACAAATTTTTTCTAGAATAATTATTAATCATTGCTGTGAAAGAACAGAGCCTTGTAATTTCCTATACTGCTTTGTTTAAAGACATTATGTCCCTGAAATTCACTGTCTTTTAAAACAGCTTTCATTGTTAGGATGTTCTTCCTTAGGTTAAGCTTAGGTAGGTTTTGTAGTTTTGCATTGTATAATCCATTTATCCTTATAAATGTATTATATAAAACAAAATAGATCTGATTTCATTTCCTTTGGCTGGTAGTTCTTATATGTGAAGTCTATGATTATACGTATGCCAAAATTTCTATTTCCCAGGCTCAGTAACTCCCTTCTAATTCTGTGGATTCTCATATACATCTACCTCATTTCCTCTCTCCTGTTTCTTCTTAAGTTTGCTTTCTGAGAAAACAGACTACAATGTTGCAGGTGCAGATGAGAAGAACAAAGGACCTTCCACATGCAGTACACAATTTCTACTGAAATAATTGAGATCATATTTTATTTACATTAAACTAGTACATAAGCCCTAGTACAAATGTTGGCTGTCAAATTTGACCCCTAACTTCACCATCACCCTGAATATTTCCTTTTTGTCTTTGTCCTCAAAAGTCACTTAAGTGGTTTCTCTCCGAATTTCATTATATAGACAATGGAATAATAATAGTCAGGGTTTTGTTATTTGCAATGAGAATATACTTTCATTTATATGCCATGTGTTATTATTACCTTTTCTTTCTTTCCTTCACTCTTCCCTAACTGCTTACTGCTTAAAAAAATTAGATCCAGCTGACAAGACAGCCCAGCCAGTGAAAGTGCCTGCCACCAAGGCCAACAACCTGAGTTCAATCCCAGGGACCCACAGGGTGGAAAGAGAGACTTGACTCCTGCATGTTGTCCTGTAACCCACACACACAAGTTGTGGTATGTACATACCGGAACACACACAAAAATACACATATACAATACACAAATTAATTAATTAATTAATTAATTTTATAAATACCAGGACTGGAAAGATGGCTCAGAGGTTAAGAGCACTGGTTGCTCTTGGAGATGACCCAGGTTTGGTTCCCAGCAGCTACGATTGTCTAACAATGGTCCAATTCCACAGGAATTCAACACCCTCTTTTAAGACTCCTGTGGGCACTGCAAGACACAGGTGTACTTACATACATACTCATACACATAAAATAAAAAAATATATAAGTAAAATATTCTTTTTTTGTTGTTCTTTTTGAGACAGGGTCTCCCTGTAGCTCCAGCTAGCTTGTAGACCAAGCTGACCTCAAACTCACAGAGATCTGCCTGTCTCTGCTTCCCGAATGTTGGGATTAAAGGCATGTGCCACCCCGTCCAGCAATAAAATATTCTTTTAAATGCAAAACATCAACTAGGTCCCCAGAACATGTGATTAAATTGGTCAGGGGTGATAGTTATGATTTTTTAGCTGACATTCATGAACAGAGTAAATACTTAGAACTGCTCCAATAATGAAAGTAAATCTTATCTGAGAGTGAGTTTCTTGACAGAGCTGTGTCGTACCATCCTTTGGGCCCTCTGTTAGAAAAGTAGAATCAAGTCTCAAATAATGCTTTTTAAATTGTATCTTCTAGTATACAGTACTGTATCATACCCCTGGGAATGTAAATTACCTTATATCTGCATTGAGATGCATAGTAGTGACCATGATAAAAAGAGCTGTTTATAATGATGTTACTCAGGATGTTTTATTTCCAAATAATGATTGCGAAGCTAATTAAAAAAAAATGGTGCCAGGTACCACAACAATAACAGAACTGTGCTGATTCCTGAGATTTTGTGTTTGTTTTTTTTAATGCTGTGCACTGGAGATCTCTACAATTTTGTTTAAATGACTGTAGAATCTGGAAAAGTGTTTGCTACTAGTGATGCAAAACATACTGCTATTATTGGTCTTTTTATGTAAATATAAATATACTTACATACATAATTTGAATTTTTGGAAACTTTAGTTTTGTTGCCAACTTTGGTAAAAAGTATTTGAGTTTATTGTGTTGAGTTGGCATTGCACAGAAATTAACAGTCATATTGGTCTAGAAACGTTAAACTTAATTTTTTTTCTATTTGTACAAGGGTAATGCACTATATTAAATATATATAGTATTAACAGGGCGTGGTGGCACACACCTTTAATCACAGCACTTGGGAGGCAAACGCAGGCAGATCTCTGAGTTTGAGGTCAGCCTGGTCTACGTAGTGAATTCCAGGCTTGCTGGGGGCTACAGGGAAGCCCTGTCTTAAAAAGACAAAAAATAAAATAAAATAAATATGTAAGCTCTTATCTAGGTGAGTTTAATTACAGAACTAATATTCTCTAAATAATGAAAATAACATAGATTTAAAATTATTTTTATTTTATGTGTGTTTTGCCTACATGTACATAAATGCATCATGATTGTGCAATGCCCATGGAGGACAGAAGAGGCTTCAGATACTGTGAACTGGGGTTACAGATGATTGCTAGCCACCATGTGGGTACTGAGACCTGAACCTCAGTCTTCTGCAAGGGTAATCAGTGGTCCTAAAACTGAGCCCAAACTGTGCAGCCCTGGTTATGATTTTTAAAAGTGCTTCAGTTGATTCCAGTGTGACACCAAGGATGAGACTCACTGAACATGTGGAAAAGAAAACTAGAAACAGTAGACACAGCTAATATTTACCTTTACATCCCAATGTGTTAACCATCCCAACATCCTGCAGAGCAGCAGGCTAAGAAATTTGCCTATGTAAGTCACAGAGCAAGTAAGTATCCCACAGAAGTTTCAAACTCAAAAAGTCTGACTCAGGATCTCAAGTGCTCAAGCATTCCATTAAGGCTTTTCCTCCTAGGCTCCAATTGCCATTTTGTTGCTGAGGTTCTAGTTTATCTGTGTTCTAGTCATCATTTGAATATTGGATATCTGTCTACTGAAGCTTGATACATTTCAAAAATAAATAATTATAATACATGAAACTCAGAGTGAGAGGGGCTGTGGGGTCCAAGTGGTAGTTGGAGGGGATAGTGAGGGGTGGATGATCAAGATGAACTGCATATATGTATCAAATTTTCAAAAAAATTTAAAATAAAAAAATTTTGCCTGTGGTCAGTTGGCAAACAGCCAACCAGATGATCAGGGGCATAATCTCAAGAGGCAGAAAGAAAGAATTCCCCCAAAGATGCTTCATCTTAGGACAAGTCAATGTCAGTTACATATCTTATCACCAATTAGAGGGTCCATATGTTTGTTCATGTGTGTGCTTCAGTTGTGTTGCATAACTGATCCTGGGAGGATGTGAAAAAACAGCTATTTAACCCAGATAAATGCTGGAGAGGCTGTGGAGAAAGAAGAACATTCATTCACTGCTGGTGGGAATGCAGACTCGTGCAACTAATAGGGAAAGCAGTGTGGAGAACCCTCCCAAAACTAAAAATGAACCTACTATATGATCCAGTGATAGCACTCCTTGGCATATACCCAAAGGATTCTTCGTACTGTAGAGATACCTGTGATACCTGTACATCCATGTTTGTTGCTGCTCTCTTCACAATAGCTAAGAAATGGAAACAACCTAAATGTCTCTCAACCGACAAATGGTTACTGAAAATGTAGTACATCTGCAGTGGAGTTCTATTCAGCAGTAAAGAAAGATGAATTTTGCAGGTAAATGGATGGAACTAGAGAGTGTTATACTAAGTGAAGTAACACAAATACAGAAAAGCAAGTGATGTATGTTCTCCCTCATTTGCAGATTGTGGCACCAATCCCTTATACGTGAGTGCATAAATTCTGATTTAACAACAGGAGCCAAGAAAATGGAAAGGATACATGGAGGTAAAGGAAAAGAAAGAACCTGAAAGGAAGACAGTAGGGAACAGATGTTATGGGGGGGAGGTGTGGAAAGTAAGAGTGTTTGGCAGGGAGCAGAGGAGGGAGGGATATGCAAGGGGCCATGGGTAGGTGGAGCACTCAGGAGAGGTAGGATGACGATAGGTGGGTGTTACTGGGGGGAGGGTGGGGATAATGGGGGCGCTGGGACTAGTGAGGGAGGAGGGATGTGGGATGGGAGAAAAAAGTGTACAGATGAATGAATCTTGGAGGTCTAGGAAACCTAGAGAGAAATGTGATGCCCTCAAAACCCCATGAGAAATGCACACAGAGTGTCTGAACATTAGTGCATATGTATACCTGGGAGCTGCTTGGCAAGGAACACAGTGCTAGACAAAAGAGACCTCCCTTTGAGTGGCTGGTGAAGGTGGTTCAGGAGGCTCCCAAAATAACACAGGCAATTACCAAACCTCTTGGTTATCTCTAAGGGGTTATTTCTTAACTAGTAGATAAGACCCTACTGCTGAAGACAGGACATACTTAAGATACAGTGCTTGAAGCAATGGAGCAGAAACCGACCTGGAAGCCTTCATAGAATAGATCTTAATCAAATTTAAAGCCCCTTCCTAACTCAGCCCCTCCCCCATTTTACCTGCATTCTACAGACATGCCTGTCTTTTGGAGTGCATCAACAAACAGAGGTCAAAAGTTCCGGGAATTTCTGACTTGGTTTACTTATTCAGGTCTTCCCAGAGGCACCTCTAATAATGGTTGAAACATTTTAAATGAGACATGTTGTAACTCTAGCCTACAGCTGTGCCTACATTACACATCTCTTGGGGTGCAGCAAGGAAAGCACAGCTACAATTAATGGAAGGTTTTTCTGAGTCACATTGTAAGTTCTCAGATAACATCAGTCTTCCCTGAACACTGAAATGGAAATTCCTAAGGGTATGCCAGATTTATTTTGTCTATGAAGCTATAAACTTAGGACAGTACTTCACAACCTATGGAAGATGACATCCTAGCTTTTCCTCAAAAAGAACTCATTCTATCCAACACTGCTGTACTGTAGAAATGAAAGGGAGTAAGGCCACATCACTTCTCTCTGAGAAAGTAGAAGCAGCTACGTTCTGAGAGATCATACCCTAGTAGTTTACCTTACTTTGAAGGAGTTCACATTTTCAGAGTTAAGAAATTGGTTCTTTGCTACATGCCAGTAAATGTGTCTCCTCTTGCAAGAAAAGTAGATCAATAAGTACCACCTCATATACTAAAACAGTAGCTAAATTGCATGTGCTTTTCAGTGCATCCCAGCAAATAGGGCTCCATTTGCTACACACAGTGGACCAAATGCTTATGTCACAGGGCACTTGACTGGGAAGTTACAGAATTTGAGCGAGCACTTTTCTCACGGTGTTGCTAAAGATGTCCAATTAGCTCAGTTTCTAAGTGCTTGGGAATTATCTACAAACACTGGGTTTTCTTCCATTTGGCAATAAACTCCTTCACATATTGCATCGAATTGGAAGCTTAGCCTTCAGATCCTGTTTCACCTGCATCCCAAAGACATGTCTGTCTTCAGAGTGCATCAATGAAGAGAGGTCTAAGTTGCTGCAGGTCCCCTTTTGAATTATTCTCTTAGGATGTGCTAAGGAAGGCCTTCAATCAGCATCCGCAGGGTAGAAGAGCCTAGGTATGTCACTGTGTCTTATTCCCTGTGAAGTGGACTTGTTCACGACATTAATGAAGATGACTTTTTTTGAAAATTCTGTGTTTCCATGTAGAGATTATACACGGTAGACCAAAGCCTTATATGTATGTCACATGCCGTTTTACTGGGAAGTTACAAGTTCAGCAGAGCACGTACCTCACAGAGTTGATGAAGATGCATACCAGGTGAATCTATACATCAACACGGTTCTATTCTGTTTGGCAATAAGCTCATTCGCATATTGCATGGAATTACAGGCCTGTCCCTCTAATCTTGTTTCACCTGTGTTCTACAGACATGCCTGTCTTTTGGGGTGCATCAACAAACAGAAGTCAAAAGTTCCTGAAAGTTCTGCCTAGGTTCACTTATTCAGATCTTCCCAGAGGCACTTCTAATACTGGTTTAAATAATTTTTTTTGAGACAGGGTCTTCCTGTAGCCCCAGCTGGCCTGGACTTGCTATGGAGACCAGGCTGGTCTTGAACTCACAGAGATCCGCCTGCCTCTGCCTCCCAGTCCTGGGATTAAAGGTGTGTGCCACCACGCCCGGCATGGAAGTTTTCTTTTTAGTGATATCATAAGTTCTCCGATAACATCGTTTTTCCATGAAATGGAGGACATGCCTAAGGGTGTCTCAGATTTCTTTTGTGTATGAAGTCAGAAACTTAGGAAAACTACTTTTGAAACCTACAGAAGATAACATCAAAGCTTTCGGTAGATAAACTGCTGTACTGTGAAACTAAGTGGGAATAAGGCCTCATCACTAACTCCTGAGAAATAAGAAACATATAGAAAGTAGATCTAGCAAGGTCTAAGAGATCATGCCCTCAGTGTTTACCTGACTTGAAGCAGTTTGCTTTTTCTGCATCAAGAAAGTGGTTCTTTTCTGCTTAGTGGTAACCATGTCAGAAACTTTGGAAAACCTACACCTCTTCCTAGATAAAGTGACTTGTTTGCTACATGCATTGGAACAAACACTTCTGTGTATGTCACTTGGCGTTGACTGGGAAGTTACAAATTTTGTTACTGCCTCTCTCTCTGGGTGTTGATGAAGATGTCCAATCTGTTGAGTTTGTAAGTTCTCACAGAAAGAACACTGTTCTTTCCTCTTTGGCAATAAACTTGTTTTCAATATTGCATGGAATTTAAGCTTGGCCCTCAGATCCTTTTTACCTGCATCCTCAAGTCATGTCTGTCTTTTGGAGTGCATCATTGAAGAGAGGTCCAAGTTTCTGCAGGTCATCTTTTGAGTAATTCTCTTAGGATAGTCTAACGATAGCCTTCAATTCACATCAATAGGGTAGAAAACTCTAGGTATTCCCTGCGGAAAGTACTTCATCAAGGCATTAATAATGGTGACATAATGCTTTTTAGAATATAAAGGATCTGTTTGATACATAAAATGGACTAAATTTGTATATATGTTGCTTGGTGTTTGACTGAAAAGTTACAAATTTTGGCATAGCACTTCTCTCATGGTGTTGATGAAGATCCTCTATCAGGTGAGGGTGTAACTGCTTGTGGTTCCTCTACAGACTACTTGGTTCTTTTTTTTTGGCAATAAACTCGACCACATATTGCACTTAATTGGAGACTTGGCCTTCTGATCCTGTTTCACCTGCACCCTAAAGACATGCCTGTCTTTTGGAGTGCATCAAGAAACAGATCTTGTCTTTCAAGGAAAGTAGGCTTTACATACAAACTTGTATACCAAAGCAGTAAGTAGACTACATGTGCTTTGCAGTACATGCCTGTAAACAGGTCTATGTTTGCTAAAGGCAAATATATTCACTCATTAAGGTCTAATGGTTGCCTACCATGGAAATTTAAGTGAAAGCAATGCCAGTGTGCTGTACCATAGCATCCTTTTTACTGCTAATCATGTTTATATTACTTACATCAGGGTATTAAAGAAGATGACATGGCACCTGAGCTGAAGTCTGTTTACCTTAGTTTAGTAATGAATATGGTTCTATTGAGTTGCCAACAACCTCGTCTTTTCATTCCATGGAGTTGAGGCTCGAAACTATGTTCGTGTTTAACCTGCATCCTAAAGCTTTGCCTAAGTTACCTGTCTTTTGGAGTGCATTAGTGAAGAGAGGGCTGAGTTTTCCCAGGTTCTCTTTTGAGTCATTTCATGGGGTGTTCTGAGGATGGCCTACAATGGAATCCACAGGGCAGAAAAGCCTAATTATGTCACTGAGTCCTATTCCCTATGGTAACTACTTCTTCAAAGTATTAGTGAAGGTGACATATCAACCGAGATCATAACTGCCTCTTCTTTGAAAACACTGTGGTTCTAAGTAGAAATTATGTACTGTGGACCAATTACTTATAGGTATTTCACATGCCATTTCACTGAGAAATTTCACTGGAAATTTGGCAGAGTACTTCTCTCATGCTGTTGATGAACATGCCCTACCAAGTAAGTGTCTATGTGCTCTCAGTTTCTCTGAAGACAAGACGGTTCTTTTCTGTTTGGCAATGAACTTGTTCAAATACTGCATGGAATGGCTTAGCCCCCTGACCTCATTTTACCTGCATCCTAAAGATGTGCCTGTCTTTTGGAGTCCATCAAGAAACAGAGTTCAAGGTCTTTGAGAAGTTCAGGTCTTTCAGAAGCCCCTTCTAATAACACTGGAAATGTTTCTACTCCAAAAACTCCTAAGGGTGTCTCTGATTTCTTTTCTCTGTGATGAAAGAAATTTATGAAAACTTCTTTCAAAACCTACAGAAGCTAATATAATACTTCTTACTAGAAAATCGAAGGTTTTCTAGTCAGTGCTCCTGGACTGTGGAAATTAAACACAGTGCGGTCTTTTACACGTAACTTTTCTCAGGGAAATAAGATCCATATGTCAACCAGATCTTGCAAGGTTAGTCCTTGTAGCTGTTTTTTTTCTCTCTCTCTTTATGGCAATAAATGTGTTCTTCTCTTTCAAGTAAAGGAAGCCTGTTACTACAAATGTCTTTCTCTTTTATACTAAAGCAGTACCTAAATTACATGTGCTTTGGAGTGCATCAAAGTAAACATGTCTATGCTAAATGTTCTCCTTAACATCTACCAGTTGCACGCAGTAAACATTTACAACAGAGTTCTTTTCACTGCTAAGTATCATATTCACGCTCTTTCCTTTAGTGTATTAAAGAAGATGACATAGCATCTGCATTGGAAATCGTTTGCCTTAGCATAGCAAACAATATGGTTCTATTCCATTGACAACAAACTCTTGTTTTATTCGTTTCATGGGTTGAGGTTGGTGTGAACCTGTTTCACCTGCATCCAAAGTCTTTTCTTAAATTACATGTCTTTTGGATTGCGTCACATATTGTATGCAATTTGAGGCCAGGTATTCTCATCCTGTTTCACCTGCATCCGAAAGCTTTGCCTAGATTACATGTCTTTTGGAGTGCATCAAGAAACACAGGTGTAATTTTACCAGAAGTTCTTTTTCAGCCAACAATTCAGGTCTTTAGAGAGGCCATTCTAATGACTCTGGAAATGCTTCCATTCCGGAAATATTGTAACTGCTTCCTAGAGGTGAGCTTAAATTACACATTGTTTGGAGTGCATCACGGAAAATGTGGCGATGTTTAGTAACAGTTTCCTTTTGTGTCAAATAGTAAGGTCTGTATAAACAACAGTGTTCAATGCACATTGAAATGGAATGAATTCCTACCTGAGTTCCCAAATGTTTGCCTTTTCGTAGTAAACAAACATGATTCTCTCCAACACTGATGTAGAATGTAAATTTAAATGGAATAAAGCCTATGGGTTTCACACATTCTTTTAATTTATGTAAAGTAGATCTTCCAAGGTGTTAAAGAACAACATGATCTATCACCTGACTTTAAAACACTTTCCATTTTCTTAGCCAAGAAATTCTTTTCTGCATGGCAGTATTTTATAATTATTAATTTTCTTATATATGAGCTTGATCATTTTCATTTTATAAAATGGAAAGCTCTGTATTTGAATTGCTAGATTAAAATATGTGTTGCATTAATCTTTGGGTACACGTTGATTCCTTTTTAATGCAATAATGCACATGAAATAAAAGTACCTTTTGATCATGAAAAAATTCAGCCTTCCATATTTCAAAGAAGCATTATGTTGCCCTTACATTTTATTAAATATAATTAACCTAGCTAGATCATTTCTCTCCCTATGGCAACATTCTTTGCTTATGTTGTCCATAGCCTTCAAAATTAAGCATAGCCTGTATCCCACAGTCTAATATCTCTGTTCTCATGTCACCTTTTCTATCAAAGGTGCTCAAAGTTCATATTTTCAGTTGTAGATAGCAACACAATATTTAATATTTTAACAGTTTAAATAGTATTTACTTATTTAATTAAGCTTATACCTGGCACATTTTCTTTATGAAATCATTTATTGAAAGAAGTTTGTATTAACTATTGTGAGTAATGTAGTAATCTACATGGAGTGCAGGTATTTCCTAGAGATCTTATTTTTTTAATTTGGTGGATAAATACCTAGAAATGAGATAGTTGGATCATATGAGGGTATCTTATGCCTTAAAAGCACAAGAAAATGTGCTTTGGAATTTCTACTTCTGTAACCTTCTGGCAAAAAGTAGTAGAAAATGATTTCTTAAAGTAATTTCTTTCACACGTTTTAAAATTATAAGTTAGCCATGTAAAGTATTCATTAAGAACAGCTAAAATAGGATAGACTTGAATATTTAAAAAGTAATGTCCCAACAGATTTTCTCCTTTTAATTTTATTTTTTAAATTATTTTATGTTTAAGAGTGTGTTGCCTGCATGATGACATGCACCCATGTTGTTCAATTCCCACTAAAGTCAGAAGAGGATGTTGGATTCCCTGAAACTGGAGTTACAGACAGTTGTTACCTGCCATGTGGTTGCTGGGAACTCAACCGGGATCCTCTGCTAGAACAGCCAGTGCTCTTAACTGCTAAGACATCTCTACATCCTCCCGACCCCAAGTGGTTCTTTTGCTCATAAAGTGTACACATGTAAATGCATATATACTACCAATTTTCTCCCATGTGGAGATTATATTTTAAAATATGTATTTTATAATTTTTAATTTATGTGTATAAATGTATTGCTTGCATATATTTAAGTGCACCTGTGTCATGCAGTGCCCATAGAGGTCATAAGACGATACTGGATCTCCTGGCATGGAGTTACTGATGGTTGTTAGCCACCATGTAGGTGCTGGGAATCAAATCTAGGTCCTCTACAAGAGCAATCAGTGCTCTTACCCACTTAACTAGCTCTCCAGCCCTGAGGAGATCATAAGTTAACCAAGAAATATACATATGTCACCACTGTCCATTATTCCCTAAAATACTTGAGAACCAAAACCATGCCAGAGTTGCTATGCATGCACATCATATAGAATAGTGCCTTGTACAGAATTCAAAAGTTTAATGTGGATGAATTTGGAATAGATAAAATGCTAAAAATACTTGCTGAATGATCTCTCAGGTAAGCTCCACTTGTTCATTGACACAATCCTCATACGTAAAATAATAACACTCCATCATAAATGTGCTATAATAAAGAAAGCCTTTGGGTAAGCAGTAGCTGTTAAATGTTTAAAGTATAATTAGAGTAAGGAAGCAGGGCTTTTCTAACACCTTCAAGGAAGATTAACACGATTCTTAACCTTAACAGTGTAGTAAAGCCACTTTAGGAATTAAAAATATGACTCAGTATTCTTGTTCAACTTAAAAGTGAATAATAATTTCTTGGCATGGAGCCCAGAAATGGGATTTTTAAAAGCCTGCTGGATGATTCTAATGTGAAGTTGTAGTTGAGTACTATTGGCATGGGCTATAGACAGAATCTAGTGAGAACCAGAGAAACTGTGTGCTTTTGGAACCTGTCTTTAAAAAATGGAGCTGGGAATAGAGATGATTGAGGTTGCTTAAGCCCTAAAGTACCAGAAAAACTTAAAATCCTGAGTTTGCTAAGTTTGCTCCCCAGTACTACAGGGTCAGAGTATGATGCAGCCTGCAGGACTTTAAGTTGTCTCCAGCTGAATGTTGTGGGAAAAGTTGAAGAAAGGAGGGTACTTTCTATGGTAATCAGGACATATATTCCATGTTGGTAATTTTATGTGGCTGTGTCCTTAGTTGGTGGACATGCTAACCAAATAATGAAAAAGAAAAGAAAAGAGACAGATATATGAGAGAAGAGCCATGTCCTGTTGCTTCTGTGCCTCTGGAAAACCCTAACTGATAACATGACTTGATCCCAATTCTGTTGTTAACCAATACTGTATTACTTAGAAAAAGTCATGGCCTCTCTGAGTTTCAAGTTTTCATCTGCAGAGTGGGGATAATACCCCTCTCAGCAACAAGAGAAACAATACAGAATATTGGAATGAAGAAGTGAATCCCTTGCTGTAATAGATCTGACCATGTTGTTTCTATGACTTTAGAACTGGATTTCAAGGGGCATATGTAAGAATTTGAAATTTGGGCTAAAATTCCTAGAATACAGTAAGGGTAGTTTATTATTATGGGGCATTTGTTGAGGAAAATGGACACAAGAGAGAGGCTATGTGTTCAACAGACTGCAGAGCTGAAGATATAGGGGTTCCCAAGCTCTTTGGAGCTAAAATGATTCCATTACAAGTTCTCAAAGCTAAACCTGGAACTTAAAGATTTGATATTTCCTCTACTGTGTTTTGATGTTTCATCAGGTCTTTCCTTGCTTTGCCTCTATTCCTCCCTTTTGGACTGGATATGTTAATTTGTATTATGATCTGATAGAATACATGGAATTAATTCAATTTTTTTTTTGTATTTGTTGAAGCTTGTTTTGTGGCTCAGTATGTGGTCGATTTTTGAGAAAGTTCCATGGGGTGCTGAATAGAAAGTATATACTTTGGTGCATGGGTGTAATATTCAGTAGATGTTTGGTCCATTTAACATATGGTATTGTTTAATTCAGATGTCTCTTTATTCTTTGTCTGGCTGACATGTCTAATGGAGACAGTGAGGTACTGAAGTTCCCTACTGTTAGTGAGTTGGGATTAATCTGTGTCTTAACGTCCTGTCATACTGTTTCAATGAAGTTGGGTGCACCAGAGTTTGGTGCATGTATGTTCATGATTTGTCAATTGTTCCTTTGATTAGAATGAAGTGACCGTGTTTAGCTCTTCTGATTAATTCTAAAGTCTATTTTGTCAGATATTAGAATTGCAACTCCTGCTTGTTTCTTAGTGCCATTTGTTTGGAATATTCTTTTCCATCCTGTTTCACCTTAAGGTAGTGCCTGTCCTTAAAGGTGAGATAGGCTTTTTGGAGACAACAAAAAGATGAATTTTGTTTCTTTTTCTTTTTTTGTTTTTAGTCTTTTTGAGGCAGGGTCTCTCTGTAGCCCCTGCTGGCCTGGAACTCACTATGTGGACCATGCTGGCCTTGAACTCACAGAGATCTGCCTGCCTCTGCCTCCTGAGTGCCGGGATTAAAGGCATGTACCACCTGCCCA
>NW_008334099.1:473242-476347 GCF_000622305.1 Nannospalax galili | reverse complement strand
GTTTGGAATATTCTTTTCCATCCTGTTTCACCTTAAGGTAGTGCCTGTCCTTAAAGGTGAGATAGGCTTTTTGGAGACAACAAAAAGATGAATTTTGTTTCTTTTTCTTTTTTTGTTTTTAGTCTTTTTGAGGCAGGGTCTCTCTGTAGCCCCTGCTGGCCTGGAACTCACTATGTGGACCATGCTGGCCTTGAACTCACAGAGATCTGCCTGCCTCTGCCTCCTGAGTGCCGGGATTAAAGGCATGTACCACCTGCCCAATTTTTGTTTCTTAATCCATTCAACTAGCCTGTGTCTTCTGACTGGGGAATTCATTCCATTGATATTTAAAGTTACTATTGAAAGATGTGTACTGGTTACTGTCATTTTAATTTCTGTTTGCATTTGTTGGTCTAATTGTGTATTTCCACCATTATACCTTCATTAACTTTCTTTCTGTTGTCCCTTTATGTATAGTCATTCCTTTCTTCAGCTCTTTTTGTTGCTTCAAGAATTCTCTGAAGGGTTGGTTTTGTGGACATGAATTCTTTCAGCCTATTTTTGTTGTGGAAAATATATAGTTTCCCCATCAACTATAATAGACATTTTTTTTGCTGGGTAAAGTACTCTGGGTTGGCATCTATAGACATTTATGGCTGGGAATACTTTGGTCAAGCCTCTTCTGACTTTCATAGTTTGCACTGAAAAGTCAGGTGTAATTCTGATGGATTTTTCTTTATATGTGACTTCTTGTTTTTCTTTTTCAGTTTTCAGTACTGTCTCTTTGTTATGCATGTTCAGTGTTTTTACTTATGATATGCCATAGGGAGTTTCTTTTCTGGTCCTGTCTATTGGTGTTCTATGTGCTTCTTGTATTTGTATGGGCATGTCTTTCTCTAATTTTGGGAAATTTTCTTCTACAATCCTGTTGAAGATCTGGTCCATACCATTCTTTTGTGAAGTCAGTCAGAAATTTATCGCTGTCTTCTCTTAGTTCTTTGATTTGTTTGTGTGTTCTCTAAATTGGTTGAATTATTTGATCATGTTTATGATTTTTCTTTTAAATTCTGTGTACTGGTTATCTCTAGGGGGTTCTCATTGTACAACTTCTCTATAGGACTGTTGGTGTTTGGTAGGGACACATTATTTGGGTTTTCCGTATTATTATATTTTTGTTGTAATTTTGGCATATGACTTTCTTTTGCTGTTTCTGAATCTGGTGTAAGACTCAAGCCTTCCTTTGTTGAGTTTAAGTCTGTTTCTGTTTGTATACTTGGTGTCCTTTTATTGTTTTCTTATTGGGTATGAAGGGTAGGTTGATCTAGGATTCAGAGTCTCTCTTTTGATTTTATATTGGAGGGATCAGATGGCTCTAGTTCAGCTTCTCAGGAGTTCCTGTAGAGGTCCAAGTCAGGTGGGAATCAGATGCTTTCAGGCTTCCTCCTGATGTTTGGGCCAGTCTAGTCAGCAGGAGCATTACAATTTGGGAAGCTTTCTAGGTGGTACATGGATTCAGGCAATCTCAGGCTGTCTCCAAAGTTCTTGGCCCCTAGTAAAGGGCAAGGAAGCCTAACCATGTAGCAGTGGGAGGGGCTGTATGTGGTCCCAATGTAGGGGACAGACACAGCACAATTTGGAAAGCACAAGGCCACGCAGAATTAAGAGGGTAGTCCAGAGATCTGGGGTTCTAAGGGCACAAGTGGGCCTGTGCCCAAGGCTAAAAGGTGAACAGAATGTGGGGTCACACATAAAATATTTTTTTAAAAAATTAAAGACAGGGTCTGCTTCCCTGGACCTGCATGACCCACAGGCCTCTCTCTGACCTGCAGGCCTCTCTCTCCTGGGAGCACTCTGGGCCTGGCCCTGCCCTCACCTCCCTCTACTTCCCTGGGCCTCCATGACCTGACAACCTCTTTACTGGATGCAGGGGCTGACCTTTCCTATTCCCGATCTTTTGCATCCAGACCAACCCAGTTTCTCAGTGCAGTCCCCAGGAGCCCTTGGGGTCATTTCCTGCCCCCATCTTCCTTTGCATCTCTGGGTGGCATGGAGACCAACTGCCCTAGACCAGCATCTTTCCTGGGCCCCGCTCCCAGGCCAGTCCAACCCCTAAATTCCTGAGGCCAAAATCTTTCCTGGAGGGATCCAGACCTTAGGCGCCTCATCTCACTTGGGCCTCTCTGGGAACTCCTGAAGAGAAAAGCAATTAGGCCTCTCCAATATAAAATCAGAAGAGAGAACCTGAAGCCTAGACCAACCAGCTTTTCAGGCCCAACAAGTAAACCACAAAGGCACATAAAGTTTACACAAAGAAAGAAACCTAAACTCAATAAAGGAAGGCTTGAGTCTCACACAAGCATCAGAAACTATGAAAGAAATTCACATGTCAAAGTGACAGAGAAAAAATAATAACATGAAAAACCAAAACAATATATCCTCACCAAGTATCAATAGTCCTCTAGAGGAGTACAATGAGAACCCCCTAGAGATAATGGACATGGAACTCAAAAGAAGAATTATAAACATGATAAAAGAATTCAGTGAACTTAAAGAACACACAAAGAATTCAAAGAACTGAAGAAAAAATAGGGATAAACTTCTAACTAGACCACTCAAGCAAAGATTATGAAAAATTTAAGAAATCACAAGAATGGAATATGCAGGAATTGTGTGACACCATAAAAAGACCAAACTTACAAATCATAGGCATACAGGAAGGAGAAGAACCCCAAGATAATGGCATGGACCAGATCTTCAACAGAATCGTGGAAGAAAATTTCCCAAAATTAAAGAAAGATATGCCCATACAAATACAAGAAGCATATAGAACACCAAATATAAAGGACCAGAAAAGAAACTCTCCACGGCACATCATAGTAAAACACTACATGTACAAAACAAAGAGACAATACTGAAAGCTGCAAAATGAAACAACAAGTCACATATAAAGGAAAACCCATTAGGATTACAGCTGAATTTTCAGTGAAAACTCTGAAAGCCTGAAGAGCCTGGACCAAAGCATTCCCACTTTTAAATGACCACTGATGCCAACCCAGATTACTATACTCAGCCAAATGTCTATTATAGTCAAAGGGGAAAGAAAAATCTTCCATGACATAAATAGGC
>NW_008334099.1:472774-473105 GCF_000622305.1 Nannospalax galili | reverse complement strand
GAATATAAACAGAAATAGAAATGACAGGATTCAATAACCATCTTTCATTAATAACTTTAAATATTAATGGCCTGAACTCCCCAGTCAAAAGACACAGACTATGTGAATGGATTAAGAAAGAAAAGCCATCTTTTTGTTGTCTGCAAGAAACTCCATTTCACGTTCAAGGACAGACACTATCTCAAAGTGAAAGGATGGAAAAAATATATGAAGCAAATGGCACTAAGAAACAAGTAAGCATAGCAATTCTAATATCTGAAAAAATAGACTTTAAACTAAAACTAATCAGAAGAGACAAAGAGGGCCACTTCATTTTGATCAAAGGAACAAT
>NW_008334099.1:471718-472629 GCF_000622305.1 Nannospalax galili | reverse complement strand
TCCATTAGATAGAGGAGGGCAGAGAGTTAACAGAGAGACATCTGAATTAAAAAATACCATATACCAAATGGATTTAACAAACATCTATCAAATATTCCACTCAAGCACCCCATGGAACCTTCTCCAAAATGGACAATAAACTGGGGCACAAAACAAACTTCAACAAATACAAAAAGACTGAAATAATTCCATGCATTCTATCAGATCTCAGTGCAATAAAGCTTACAATCAACACAGGAAGAAGCCCTAATCACCACATGAACACATGGAGACTAAACAACACACTCCTGAATGATGAATGGGACAAAAGAGAAATTAAGAAAGAAATAAAAGTATTCCTGGAATTAAATGAAAAGGACAATACAACACAACAAAATCTCTGGGACATGCTGAAAGCAGAAGTTTATAGCTCTAAGTGCCTACATCAAAAAACCAGAAAGACCACAAATAAATGACAACATTGCAACTCAAGACACTTGAAAAGCAACAAAAAACAAAACCCAAACCAGGCTGACAAGAAGAAATAACAAAAATCATGGCAGAAATTATTGAAATTGAAACAAACAAACAAACAAAAAAAACAATACAAAGAATCAACAAATCCAGGAGCTGGTTCTTTGAAAAGATAAACAACATTGACAGATGGCTAGCCCATTTAACCAAGAGAAAGAAAGAGCATCTCCAAATCAACAAAATTAGAGATGAGGGGGTAACATCACAACAGACACCAGAAAGATACAGAACATTATAAGGGAATAATTTAAAAACCTATATGCTACTTAATTTGAAAACATAAAAGAAAGGCATGGGAACCTAAAGGCATGGGAACCACCAAAAGTAAACCAAGAAGAGATTAACAGCTTAAACAGACCCATAACACAAAAATAAACTGAAACAGTAATATAAAATCC
>NW_008334099.1:468263-471566 GCF_000622305.1 Nannospalax galili | reverse complement strand
CCACATACATACACACATCAAAAAGATCATCCACCATGATCCAGTCAGCTTTATCCCTGAGATGCAGGGATGGTTCAATATACATAAATCCATAAACATCATAAATCATATAAATGGGCTCAAAGACAAGAAACACGTGGTCATCTCAATAGATGCAGAGAAGACCTTTGACAAAATTCAAGATGTATTTATGTTCAAAGTCCTAGAGAGAATTGGACTAGAGGGAACATACATCAACATAATTAAAGCCATATATAACAAACCCACAGCCAACATCATTCTAAATGGAGAAAAACTGGAAGCATTCCCATTGAAATCAGGAACCAGATAAGGCTATACACTATCTCCAGTTCTCTTTAACATAATGCTTGAACCTTTTGCAGGAGCAATAAGATGAGAGCAGGAATTAAAGGAGTAATAATTGGGAAAGAAGAGATCAAATTATCCCTTTTTGCAGATGATATGATATTATATCTAAGAGACGCCAAAAATTCCATCAGAAAACTCCTGGAAATTATTAACACATTCAGTAAAGTGGAAGGTTACAAAATTAACCTACAAAGTCTGTGGCCTTTACATGTACCAATAACAAGCAATCAGAGAACTAGCCCATGGAAACACTCCCCTTCACAATAGCTGAAAAAAAAAATCTCGGAATAAACCTGACCAAAGACATTAAAGAGCTCTACAGTGAAAATTTTAAATCTTTAAGGAAAGAGATTGAGGAAGGCATCAGAAGATGGAAGAATCTTCCTCCCATGCTCATGGATTGGAAGAATTAATATTGTGAAAATGACCATCCTACCAAGAGTCATATATAGATTCAATGCAATGCCAATCAAAATCCCCATGACATTTTTCACAGAATTGGAAAAATCTATCCTAAGATTCATATGGAAGCACAAGAGACCCCGGATAGCCAAAACAACCCTGAGAACTAAGAGCAATGCTGGGGGGATTACTATACCAGATTTTAAGCTGTATTACAGAGCTATAGTCATAAAAACAATATGGTACTGGCACAAAAATAGACCCATAGATCAATGGAACAAAATTAAAGACCCAAATATGAGTACATGCAATTTCAGCCACCTGATATTTGACGAAGTGGACAACAATATTCACTAGACGAAAGACAGCATGTTCAGCAAATGGTGCTGGCAAAACTGGATCTCCACCTGTAGAAGAATGAAACTAAACCCCTATCTTTCACCTTGCACAAAAGTCAATTCCAAATGGATCAAAAACCTCAATGTAAAGCCTGAAACTCTGAAACTGTTAGAAGAAAACATTGGCAAGAACCTACATGATACAGGTGTAGGAAAGGAGTTTCTAAAGCAGACATCAATTGCTCAGGAAACAAGGGTAAGAATTAACAAATGGGACCTGATTAAACTAAAATGCTTCTGTATATCAAAGGAGGCAACTAGGGAAGCGAAGAGAAAATCCACAGAATGGGAGAAAATCTTCACCAGCGACACATCCGACAGAGGTTTAATATCCAGAATATATAACGAACTCAAAAAACAGAGAATCAAGACAAGAAGTAACCCCATTAAAAGATGGGCTAAGGAGTTGAACAGAGAGATCCCCCAAAAAGAAGTAAAGATGGCTATGAAGCATCTTAAAAGTAAGTTCAACATCACTAATAATTAGGGAAATGCTAATTAAAACCACTTTAAGATTTCATCTTGCCCCAGTCAGACTGGCTAAGATCAAGAAAACAAATGATACCAAATGTTGGAGAGGATATGGGGAAAGGGAAACACTCATCCACTGCTGGTGGGGCTGCAGACAGGTTCAACCCCTATGGAAAGCAGTGTGGAGAACTCTTAAAAAAATACAAATGAACCTACCATTTGACCCAGTTATACCACTACTTGGCATATACCCAAGGAACTTATCCTATGGCAGAGACACTTTTACATCCATGTTTTTTGCTGCTCTTTTCACAATAGCTAAGAAATGGAAGCAACCTAAGTGTCCCTCAATTGATGAGTGGATAATGAAAATGTGGTTCATTTATATGATGGAGTTTTACTCAGCAGTAAAGAAAGATGAAATCATGAAATTTTCAGGGAACGGGATGGAACTAGAAACTGTTATACTAAGTGAAGTAACCCAGACTCAGAAAAAAAATCAAAATATGTTCTCCCTCATATGTGGGTCCTAGAACCAAACCCTGGTAAGTGAATGTGTATCCAGACATAACTCCAGGAACAAGAATAATGGAAAGGAAACAGGGAGGTAAAGGAAAAGAAAGAACCTGAAAGAGAAGAACAGCAGGAAACAGGCCTTAATAACGGAGATATGGATAAAAATTTGGCTTAGTTTAAGGGAGGGGGGAGGGAAGTGTATAAAAGGAACCTAGAGGATAAGGGGAAAGAAGGAGCTCAAGAGAGGTAGGACCATAGGAGAAGGATATTATTAAAGGAGAAAGGAGGGAAATGGGGGCATCTTAAGTGGGAAAACCATGATGGAGGGGTGAGACAATGCAAGAGATAAACAATGCCTAGCTAGTTTTGAAAACCAGAGGGAACCATATTACTCCTATAACCTACTGACAAATTATACATAGCAGATCAAGAAATATATGTCTAGGTAAGGTTTATCTGAGAACAACTGATCTTTGCCCAAGATTTATCTACATGGCACACAGTAATTAAAAGTACCAGACTGGTGGAACTAACCTTCTTGGATGTTTAACAGACATACTTTGAGGACTATGCTAATTTGGTCAGAGGGACATAAAGGACAGTTTTTGCTCCTTGCCCTTCTAGGTCGACTAGTTCCAGGAGACTATGAGCGTCTCTCAAAATGTCCTGTAATTGTGTTGGGTCACTTGTCCTCTTGATCAAGGAGGCTGAGGAGACCCCACCAGATGGTCTTGAAACAGTGTCCAGTCTACAAAGAGGAGGGTCGACACAGAGAAATCACTTCCCCCATGCTTCCAAGCGAAGTCAACCGATGTTGAGTTGAGCAGGACTTTTATCTTCACCTAGGCAGAACTGGTAAAAGAAAGGAGCCAGGGTTCCTCCCAAGCCCACGTGACCCCTGAGGAACAAATCCTCAAATGACCTTAGTAGTTAAAATAAATTGGTTTATCTGGGTCAACTGTATGGCCTTAAACATCCAAAAGGAAAGTATAACCAAAGATTAAAGGGGCCAAAATAATTTCTTAGGAGTCCATATGCATAGCTAAAGGCTACATAATAAGGAACAATGCCAGATAGGAGATACCTTCTTTTGAGTTGTTGGCCAGGGTGGCCAAAGGGACTCCCAGATAGTAACCCAGCGGAGAAG
>NW_008334099.1:458195-467784 GCF_000622305.1 Nannospalax galili | reverse complement strand
AGTGTTAGTAGCAAAAACAATAAATCTTTCTGCAAGGAACAATATATTCTAAAATTAAATAGAGATCTTTTTTTAAAGGTTAAACACTCATTCAATTTTATGTCTTACAGGGCTTATACTGAGTTCTATATTGTATAACTGTATTAATTCACCAGTGAACCTAGAAACTTGCACCCACTTGTGAAAGAGATGTACTCTTGCTCTGGAGTATGTCACTGAATATGTTAAAGCTGTAGTGAAATGCTTCTTCTAATCATGTAGTTATTAAAATTTTTAAAAATTAAAGACAGAAGAGAGGAGGTAGCAATCTCCTTAATGAGATATATTCTTATATAGCTCAGATGCTCTGCCCTCAATGCAGTTGCTTAGAGATCCTCACTAAGCCTGCTCATGTTTTTGTTTTTTCAAATTAACTTTTTAGCTTAGAACACAAAGTAATGGATTTCATCATGGTACCTTTATACATATACTTTGCCCTCCTCCCTTTCTTATCCCAATTTCTATACACAAATGTGCTTGTGTGTGCATAGATGTGCAGGTGCCACAGTGTGTGTGTAGAGATCAGAGGAAAACTTTTTAAGAGCTGAGCTTTCAACTTGCACTTTTCTTGCAGCATGGTCTCTCTTGTTTCTGTCAGGATTCTGTGCTCCAGGATAGCTGGCCTCTGAGTTTCTTAACAAATCTCCTATCTCTACCTCTCATCTTGCTATGGGACTGCTGAGATTACCAATACAGGCAGCCTCTTCTGGCTTCTCATGTAGCATCCAGAGATCTAACTCCCATCATAACACTTGCATGACCAGTACCTGTACTTGTATATAGATTTTTTACTTGCACTCTAGGATTCAAATTCAGGTCATCAGGCTTGTACAGCAAGTACTTTTACTCTCTGAACCAGCTTTTGAAATTTCATACAACGGTTCTTTTTGGTCTTTTTGAGACAGGGTCTCCCTGTAGCCTCAGCTGGCCTGGAACTTACTATGTAGACCAAGCTGGACTCAAACTCACAAAGAACCTCCTTGCCTCTGCCTCCCAAATGCTGGGATTAAAGGCATGTGTCACCTTGCCTGGCTAATACAATAGCTCTTAATCAAATCCAGACCCCTTCCCCAATCCATACCCTCCCAACCCCCACCAGACCTCATGCATTCTGTCATACAAGCCAAGTCCTATCCAATCAAGCATTTGTACCCAGAGATCCTTCAACACAAACTGATCCACTGGAGTCTAGCCAGCCCATATAGAGATTGAAAGTAAGGTATACTCTCCCTCTCCCAGCAACAATCAGTCTCCAATGGTTCTCAGTCTAGGGCTGGCCCACCATCCATTTCTCTCCTCCCCTCTGGGTCTTGTTTAATTGAGTTGTAATGG
Organism: Nannospalax galili; assembly: GCF_000622305.1. NCBI lineage: Eukaryota > Metazoa > Chordata > Mammalia > Rodentia > Spalacidae > Nannospalax > Nannospalax galili. The sequence goes on along the minus strand of NW_008334099.1, from coordinate 466,413 downwards.
TTCCTGTGCTCAATGCTACCATTGCCACAAGTTCACATGTGCAAGCTTCCAGTGGCTGAAAGCCTCTGCTTCATTCTTCATGAACCAGTTCTGGCTCTTACACTCTTTCTGCCCCTCTTCTGCAATGGTTCCTGAGCCATGGGTAGGTGAACTTCAATATAGGAATCCTATCCAGGGCCCCTTTGCAGTCTCTTATTCCCCAAAACTTGGTCAGTTGTGTCCTTCTGTATATATCACACTCTGTGAAGGATGCTTCACTGGTGAGAGTTAAGAGATGCACCAGTTTTCTCTCTACCCCTCATTCCACCATGTTCCATGAACCCTAGGTGTAGAGGTTCAACTGTAGAGGTGTTACCTAGGACAGGGCATTTCCTAGACATTTATTCTCTGTGTCTGACCAGTTGTGGAACTCTGCAGTACCCTCCATATGTTACAAAAAGAAGCTTCTTTGATGAGTGGTGTATGATATGCTCGTCTGTAAATATCAGGATCCATATTTAGCATATGGTAAGAACTTTCATTTGTCCAGAGCTATGACAGAAATAGGATTTTCTCTAGGCTCCATGTCCTCTCTGGCCATGTGTTTATAGTGCCACCTATGAGTTCACTCCCATTGAGAGGGCTCCAAGTCCAACTAGACAGCTGTTGATCACCCCCCAGATAACAGTGCCACTACTGCACCAATAGAGGTAGTCTGCTCTACCAGTTGTTATGGTTATTAGGCTTTAGGGCTGCTTTGGACCATTGATTAATATGCAGTTTGCATATTATCTATCTTTTAGTATTATGAGAGCTAAACATCAAGTATAAGGGATCTAGGTCAGCTCTCGTGCCACTGCTCCAAGTCATGTATCCAAGTATGTCCTGTCTTCAGCGGTAGGGTCTTATCTACTACTAGTTCTGGGAGTTAATCAGGAGCTTTGGCAATAGTCTGTGTTATATTGGGAGTCTCCTGGACTACTCTCACCAACCACTCAAATGGAGGTCTCTTCTGTCTGGCATTGTGTTCATTGCCAAATAGCCCTTAGGTATTTATATGCACTAATGTTCAGACACTGTATGTGCATTTCTCATGAGGTTTCAGGAGCATCACACTTCTCTCTGGGTTTCCTAGCCTCCCCCCCCCCGAGATTCACTCATCTCAATTCTTTTTCCTCCCATTTGACCTCCCTCCTGCCTTCCCACTTCCAGGACCTCCATTATCCCTCCTCTCCCCCAAATAGCCCCACTTCTCAGCATTCCTCCTCTCCTGACTCTCTCTCTCTCTCTCTCTCTCTCTCACACACACACACACACACTGTGCCCCTTGCATGTCCCTCCCTCTTCTTCTCTCAGTCAAACACTGCCACTTTTCCCATCTCCCCCGGTAACATCTCTTTCATCAATTTTGTCTACTATTGGAATGTAATGCACAGCACACAATTGTTTGATAATTACTCTTCACTACAAATTAAAGGAATCTAGTTTACAATTCAAATTACTACATTGAATAAAGGGAAAGATTTAGCTGGGTGTAGTGGTGTACATCTTTAATGCCATCGCTTGGGAGGCAAAGGCAGGCAGATCTCTTAGAATTTGAGGCCAGCCTGGGCTGCTAGTAAGACTATGTCTCAAAACTAAAACAAGATAAAAATAATGAAAAGTTTGAAGTATATTTTTTTTTCTCAGAAAAAGTAAGCAGTTTTCTAAAGAGAATGACTGATCATACAAGAAAAAGAAAGTAAAGCATACAGAAAAACGTCATAAAATGGTTTTATGAGGTGAAATTCAAAAAATAGATCTTGGACTGGAGAGATAGCTCTGTGGTTAAGAGTACTGGTTGTTCTTGCAGAAAACCTGGGTTCGATTCCCAGCACCCATATGGCAGCTGACAGTCGTCTGTAACTGCTCTGTGAGCATTGAAGACATGCAGGCGATACACTCGAACACATAAAATAAAAATAATAAAATATTTTAAAAAATGATCTCGCATTTTAAAAGTTGGCTAAGAGTGATTGGATTTAGTTATAAGATTTTTTGTAAAATTAGCCTCAGTAGCAAGGTGTGGAGACACATAACTGTAATGCCTAGAGGTTTGAAGGCTGAGGCAGGAGGAGTGGGAATTCAGTCAGCTTATATCAAAAACAAACAAAAACATCTTGGTATTAATGGTACGCATGCAAATATAGAATTTGATCTTTGTTAAAATGGCAAAGATGCCTTGGATTATTAGTCTGCATTATTGTGAAAAGATTATTAAGCACTGATTCAGGTAGACTCAGGTTTAAGATGCATATCCTTCATTTGTTCTTTTGGTGACTGAAATCATGCCATGTTCTTATCTTCAAGTAGTTAGAAGGAGCAAGAAGAAAAGATGGGAACATGTTTTTGCAGTTAAGGAAGAGAATTTCCAAGTTAAGACTGGGCAGTTTAGGATGAGAATTACAAATGATACAGGTGAGACATTAAGGAGAGGTCTTTAAGGCAAGAAGTCAAATCTTCAGTTTACCCAAGAGTAGTCACATCTAAAATTTAACTGAAGAACCAACAGGAAAAACACTATGCCACATTTCATCAAAATGGTGTGTGCCCTAAAATAACACTAGAATCTATTAATGACATTTTCATAAAATATTGTCAAAGGTTTTTATAAAACAGTTTCATGGTATAATAGCCAACGGCATTTGGGTGATTCAGTTAGCTCATTACCCGGAAAAATACCTTAAAGAGATGCATTGATTACTTTTCTGTTTCTGTGATAAAAACTCTGACCAAAGCAACTTAGAGAAGGAAGAGTTTATTTGAACTTACAGTTCCAGGTTTCAGAGGGATCAGAGTACGTTATGGTGGGAAGGCATGGTGAGGTGGCCAGAGTAAGGGTAGAAAGCTAAGTGTGATCACATCTTCAAGGAAGCATGGGAAGCAGAGAATGACTGAAAATCCCACAAGGCTTACGAACCCTGAAAGCCCATCCCCAGTAATATGCTTCCTCCACCAAGGCCACAGTTCCTAAAATCTCTCAAAACAGTGCTACTAACTGGGGACAAAATGCCCAAATACTTGGAGCCTATGGGAAACATTCAAACCATCACAATAGGTAAAATCCAAATTATGTTTATTGAATTCCAGTAACCTTAACAAGATGTTAATTTTATCTGCAAGTGTACAATCATGGTATGTCTACCTAGTGTTAGAAGATAAGAAACTGATCTCAGGCCTTTTCAGCTCTTGGATCTGAGTTTCTAGTATTCTCTTTCATTGGCTTTCTTCTCATTTTCAATTTCAGTGTTTTTGACATCAGGACGTGTCACTTCAACATATAAGAATGTTTAACCTTTATCCTTCCTTAGGTCTCTGGAGCCAACTCAGTCTATTTTAAGCATGTAAGAAAGGGGAAAAAGATAGTAAAAAAGTACCTTTTTGAAAAAAAAAATAACATACCCAAAACTCAAGAAACTAAAGAAAATAGAAAATTTGATTCATCAAAATTAAGAATTTTGTGCATTGCTGTACAGATGCTTGAGTCCTTGCTCTCAAGTTTTTTAATCTAAACCAAGAAAATGCTGGTGCATGATTGTATTTATGGGAGGGATCTAGAATAGGCAAATGCATGCACACAGAGTGTACAATTGAGGGGAGATGATGAAGGAGGGGTAGTTCTTGTCTAATTGAGCAAGGGGTTTTGTTGAGTATGTGGAAAAGGTTTTTATATAGACAGTATTGATGGTTACACAACATTGTGAGTGCAATTAATACCAGGTGAATGTGCATATACGGATGGTGAAAATGACACATATTTTCATGTGTATTTTACCATGCTTAAATGCAGGCAATACTATGTGCTGATGGGTGCTTTCTTTGACTGTTTCTTTGATTTGCAGAATAGGAAATTACTAATTTGAGCAATTTTATGGCCTACTCCAGACCAGGCACAAGAATGTTGAGATGTGAATGATTCTCAAGATTTTGATTATAAATAATAAATATAACTGCTGAATTCAATAAGGAAAAGTCAAAATAGAAATAGCCATGTAACTGGAGGAATTTGAATAAACAATTTGTCTACAGCTAATGGAACAATATAAAACAAGTTAAAGCTTTAATCAGTAAGATTACATGGGAGAGTGAGATTATAAGAACAGAGCAGTCTGGAAGATGAATTACAGGGTAAGATTGGAAGTAGAAACAGGAGATAGGAAAACTAGTAGCAGTGCTGTGATGACTCTCCACACCAAAGTGTCTTATTGGCAATGATGATGGAAAGAAAGAAACAATGAGTTATTCCACAGGCAGAATCAGCAAACATTGATGATTTATTAGGTGCAGTTGATAAGAGTATAAATAAAATCAAAGGGAACTTTGGGAAAATTATGTCAATAACAGAATCAGGAAGTTCAAGGCAAACATTCCTGCCAGGGGGAAGAAAGAAGGTGATGTTATAAAGACTAAGAGCTTGAATTTGAAAATGGTGAGCTTGAGATATTGAAACTTTAGAAGAAGGTGGAGCTGACATTTTCTATTGCATAGCTCATATAATTATTGAGGATCCTTATCACAGCATTGGGAAAGTTACATACAAAGAAATGAGCTGTCAAGTTGTAAAAGAACATGGAAGACTAGACAGAGTAAAGAAGTCAAATTCAAATTTGAAATGGCTTTTTGTTGTATAATTCCACTTGTTTGTGTGTGTATATGTGAGTGCAGATACCCAAGGAGGCCAGAGGTGATGGATCTAGGTCACCCTATGTAGATGACAAAGTAGGATCCTCTGCAAGAACAGTAGGCACTCTTGATTACCATCTCTCAGCCACCCGTTGGAATGTTAACTGTGTATAGTTGTATTTATTTTAAAAAAAGAATGTGATTTCCAAGGAATAATAGTTTAGCGGTAATCAAATTATTCCACACTACAGATGATAACATTTTTTTTCTTTTTTTGCCTTTTTCAGACAGGGTCTCCCTGTAGCCTCAGCTGGCCTGAAACTCACTATGTAGACCAGGCTGGGCTTGGACTGACAGAGCTCTGCCTGCCTTCTGAGTTCTGTGATTACAGGCATGTGCCACCATGACTGACTACAGATAACATTCTTTATAAATATTGTCATGTATGTTTGCAGTGTGATAGAAACTGAGGACAGAGCTAGGTGAGCTAGAAGATTCTAGTTCCAACTTTACCAATAGCATCCTTAAATTTCACTTTTCTGGAAACCAATTTTTCCCCAAGTAAAGTAAGGGGACTAGGTTACAGCATCTCTAAATTCACTTCTAACTTGAATATTTACCAGTCTGTGAAATAATAGCAGTTTCATAATAAATTGTTAAGTTCCCCAAGAAAGTACTCTTTTAGCTTTACAAGCAGAAAGCAATTGAACAATGAAGGGTAGGAGTTTGAGCACGTGGCAATGAAACTTAAATTTGTCACAATGTATTGAGTTTTCTATTCACCAAGATTTGACTGTGAGAAAGAAGGTGCTGCTCTACTATTTCAGCCCAAATTTCCTTCTGAATCATAGAATTTGAAATTACTGGTACAGCACTGGACAACCCAGTTCTCAGGTCAAAAGTCATTCAGAGGAAAAAAGAATTATATTCAACCTCAGCCACAGGTTGAATCAGCCTTTGATCTGTGCCCTCTGACTTTGTAGCTTAGGCACCAACTCTTTTCCATTTAATGTCCACCCAAGACATCTAAGCATATCATGAAGAATGCATATTCTAAGATCAGAAGCGTTTAGGATTGAGTCTGCCTAATCATGTGAATACCTACATTTTACTACCCATTGGAGAGGATGTTTGTGGAGATTAAATGGATGCTTGTGGAGATTAAATGGAATAGTGTACTTATTATTTACTATAAAACCATTTAGCAGTGACTGAAATATAATATAATAAAATGCAAATGTGTAGATTTTCTTCCTCCCTTCCTCTCCTTCTCTCTTTCCCCCATTCCCTTCTTCCCATCCTCTGCTTCTACCTTCCCCTCTTAATTTATTCCTGTCTCAAACCCACTTTCAGTATAAACTTTAGAAAATGTAATGAAAAAAATATTGTTCTGTAAAAGGCTCTGACCCACTTAGGCCAGTCTTATCTGCTCAGTAAAATTCAACATCATTTGTTCTGAATACAAATCAACAAGATAATTGCAAATATTATGAACTCGTCTTGGCATTTTTTTCAATTGAACCCAGGTCTTCTGCAGGAGCAGTCAGTACTCTAAACTACTGAGCCATCTCTCCAGGCCCCACACATATTATTTCTATAATTACTTCATATCCAGTAATGCTAGTTGCAGGAACATGCTATAGCATTCACAGCACTACTCCAGAATTGAATAACCAGAATCATAGTTTGACCTCAAAAGGTTAAGAACTAGCCTCTGAGAATCAGGCTATTATAAGCATTACGGACAGAAATAACAAAAAGACCAGTTTCAATCTTTTAGGTAGGTGGGGGCCCCTGATCAACAACTCTAAAAGGTGTCCACACTAGGCTTTTTATATCTTAGCTTATGGTGTCTGGTATTACTCTCCCATTAAAAAGGGAGGGTATTCAAACTCTTTATATATATATATATTTGGGGGGTCTTTAGTGTTAGTTATCCCATCCATTAGTTACTCTCTCCTCTGCTCACCCATTCTCTACACCATTTAACTTTTTCTATTGTATTATTTCTCTCTCATTTGTATCACTATTTTCCCTCCAATGAAGCCCTCCCGCCCCATGGATCTTTACTAGTTTCCTGACCTCTATGGATTTTCCCATTGAAATATACATACTTTAAAGATTCATAGCTATTGTCCACATATAAGGCAGAACATATGATGTGTATCTTTCTGGATCTAGATTACCTCATTTAGGATAGTCGTTTCTAGATTCATTCATCTACCTGAGAATTTCATAATTTCATTTTTCTTCACAGCCAAATAATTGTGTAAGTGTACCATACTTTCATTATCCATTCATAGGTGAATGAATATCTAGGTTGTTTTCATTTCCTGGCTGTGGTGAATAGAGCAGCAATGAAAATGGATGAGCATATATCTCTGTAGTAGGATATAAACTCTTTTGGGTATATACCCAGGAGATCTATGGCTACATCAGTTGGTAGGTCTAGTTTTAGCTTTTTGATGAACTCCATATTGATTTCCATATGGACCACATCAGTTTTCATTCTCACCAGCAATGACTAAGTGTTTCCCTTTCCCAACATCCTTGCCAGCATTTGTCATTTGTTTTTTAGATCTTATCCATTCTGACTGGGGTAAAAAAATCTCAAACTAGCTTCAGTATTCATTTACACAATGGCTAAAGATACTAAATATTTAAAGAATTGCCAGCTTTTGAGAACTTTCTGTTTAGTTCCTTGTCCCAATTTTTAATTGGGTTGTTTGTTTTTTCTGGTGTCAGAAGTATAGCTGGCAAAGATTTTCTCTTATTCTGTAGGTAGCCTGTTGACTCTAATGATTGTATCCTTTATTGTACATAATCTTTTTAGTTTCACAAAGTGCCGTTTGTCAACTGTTTGTCTTAAAGCCTGCACTATTATACTCAGAAAATCCTTTCCTATGTCTACAAGTTACTATTCCCTACTTCTTCTAGCAGATTTAGGTCTTATGTTGATGTCTTTGAATCTATTTGGAGTTGAGTTTTGTGCAGATGAGAGATGGGGATCTTGTTTCATTCTTCTACATCCATTTTGGCACCATTTGTTGAAGATGCCTTTTCTCCAATGTGTATTTTTGGCCCCTTTGTCAAGAATCAGGTGGCTGTAAATGTGTGGATTTAGGTCTGGGTTCTCCATTCTATTGCATTGATCAACGAGTCTGTTTTTTTTTTAATTTTTAAAAATGATTTATTTAATAACAACATACTTAGAAGAAGCATATCATTACAACACAATTGACATATTCAATAACGGTTTCCTGAGGTAGGATGCATCTCTTTCAAAACTGCCTGTAAATTTTTAGGTTTACAGTTGAATTATTACAGTTATACAATATTGTACTCAGTATAAACCCTAAAAGACATAAATTAAATGATGTTTTAACCTTTAAAAAGATCTCCATTTCATTTTAATATATGCTGATTCCTACATTTTTAATGCTACTAAAACTTAGATGTTTGCATATGTGTCATTAATCTCTATGTATCTGATTATTACTAGTCACAGTCAGTTACTTTCTGAGATCCTTGGCATCTGAGCATGGATATAAAGTCATTAGGTAGATTTCAATGGTAA
>NW_008334099.1:435006-452626 GCF_000622305.1 Nannospalax galili | reverse complement strand
CACTACGTTGGTCTGGGTGAAAAAGATCAGGAAGCACTATTGGTTCCCCAGGTGTCTGGGGCCCCAAGACTAGGAATGGCGCAGGGCCCAAACTAGGAGTATAGAATGGCGGGGGGGATGGAAGGGGGAATGTGGCTTAGGGAGTCCCGGCGTGGAGAGCTGCGCTATCAACTTACCCCAAGAGGTCTGAGGATAGTAGTGCAGGCTAGGAGCAACGAGTCTGTTTTTATGCAATACATGTTGTTTTTACTATTATAGCTCTGTAGTTTAATTTGAAATTGGGGATCATGACACTTCCAGTTCTTCTTTTATTATTCAGAATTGTTTGGGGTATCCTGATTTTTTTGTGTTTCCATATGAAATTTGAGCTTTTTTTTTTCGTTCTGTGAATAATTGTGTTGGAATTTTAGTGGTGATTGCATTGAATTTGTAGATTGCTTTTGGTAAGAGGACCATTTCCACAATATTAATCCAGTTGATCATGAGCATGGGAGCTCTTTCCATTTCCTGTATCTTCTTCAATTTCTTCAATGGCTTAACATTTTTATTATACAAGTCTTTCACTTCTTTGATTAAGTCACCTTGTGGTTGTACCTGAATAAAGAATCAGCCTGATTCTTAGTATTTAAGGCTAAAAGTGGGTCCCAAATCTGAGAATTGGTTTCTTCAGAACATCTCTCACAGATGTTCCCAAGCAAGGCCTCACCCGTACATTCATTCAAACAATATCTCCAGCATGAATTTGGGAATTGCAAGCTTGGATCCCCCAATCTTATCAGAGAATCTTGCCCTTCAATCCCTAGGCCTAAATCCCAAATACAAAATATCAGTCATATTTTTCAATTCTCGCTACTTTCAATGAGAATATGAAAATGCCATGTTCAGCGCTTTGATATGTTAGTTCAAGCACATTGAAACTCATTCATTTTCTCTGGTGGTGGGCAAAGTGAGATCTGGAGGGATCAAGGTCATAAGTCCAGGTCACAAGAGGAGCACGTGGCTCAGTGAGCTTATTTGCTCACTGGTTCAAGGTTAGGTAAAAATCAGTCTGAAGTTATTCTTACAGTTGGTTTATTCCAAGATATTTTAATATTTTGAGGCTATCCTGAATGGAATCATTTTCCTGCTTTCTTTCTCAGTGTACTTTTTGATGATCTATGGGAAGGTTCTCATTTTTGTGTGTTAATTTTGTATTCTTCTACGTTGCTGAATCAGCTCTAGGAGTTTTTTGGTGGGGTCGTTAGGATCTATTGTGTATAGAATTATATCACCTGAAAATAAAGATTCTTTGACTTCTTCCTTTCTAATTTGTACTTCTTTTATCTCCTTCGTCTGTCTAATAAGATGAGCAGGCCTACAATAGGTGGGCCATGCAGTGGCCGTTTGCAGGCCCGAACCTTGACAAGAGAGGTGCACTGGAATGTGGAATGGTGGGTGGTTGCAACCAGTTGGTAGCCAGGGACCCAGACCTCTAGTGCCCCAAGGGTATAGTTGCCAGGCGACCAAGCTGACATGGTTCTACCTGCTGGGATGCAGGTGCCCAGACCACAGTGTTTTTTGTTTGTTTTTTCCTAGTGATCAAAGATCCACTTGGCCCTTTTGGTGTCTGCTCCCCTCACATCTTCCTCCATGCCCAGGGGCAGCATGTGATGAGACATCTTACCAGAATCATGTTTTAAGTCTTTGCACCGCCATTGCTCTGGTGCCTATAGCCATGCTGCCACCATCTTGGCTCTTTAATTATTTTCTTTCCTACCTGCCAAGTCCTAAGTTCAGGATTTTTAGATCAATATAGAAGCACGTAAGGTGAAGAAAATGTTCATCCCCTGTGAGAAGGTTCTTCTCATGGTCCAGCACATGCACTCAGTTTCTTGGGAGTCCAGTTCTTTTAAAAATAATTTTACTTTTATTTTATGTGTATGAGTGTATTGCCTGCTTGTATGTAAGGGCATCTGCGTAATGCAATGCCCACAGAGACCTGAAAAGGGCAAAGGGTCTCCTGAAACCGACATTATGGATAGTTGTTAGCCATCATGTGGTTACTGGGAACCAAACTCAGGTCCTCTGCAAGAGCAGCCAGTGCTCTTGACTGCTGAGCCATCTCTGCAGTCCCTCAAAATGAAAGTCTCTGGAGTGAAATATCAGTGACTACGGTCTGGGAATACCAAGCCACATTACCCCAAATTCTATATTCTAACTTCGTAACAAATTCTTGGAGTGTTTAAAATAACAAGACAAAGAAAATCATAAAATCAAGACACGTTTCAAATACACTAGTAGAAACACTAGGTAGGCAAGGTAACAGAAAAGTGGGGAAATCTCAGCTATAGGGCTTAGACATTATTTGACAACATTCTTACTTTTTGGGTTGGTGGAAACTAGGGGAATATTTGTACATTCTAAAGGATTTACCTAATGGTCACAAAGAGGTTAAGATATATACACTGGAGGGTAGCAAATAGCTACTAAGGGGAGTCCCTGGTTGACTGTTTTCACCTGAAAACAAAGAAGATTCAATTGGTTATGGTGAAGGGAGTGGCAGTGTGCAAACTTAGAGGATTTAACAGCCAATAATGTGTCTGTTTCTAAAGGAGACAGATGGCGTGGGAACAGAGGAGGCAGAATGGTTTAGGGCCTGAATTTCCTGGGTGACAGTGTGTCAGTCACAATAGAAAACATACTCAGTGTAGGAAGTCCAGACCTTGTCAACTGTCTGGTCATGTGTGACAATGCAGATGCTGATAGAATTGCATGCTACCACATGAAAGCCAGCATCAGCTAGTTTGTCAACAGCTTGTTCCAGAAAAGTGAATTTGAGGCAGTATTGAAACGTGGTACTTCTCAGGAGGATGGTCTGAGTTTCTGTCCTCATTCAAAGTATCTCCAAAAACTTCTTTGGTCAATGAGCTCTTATCACACACCATGATACGGGTCACACGGTGAAATTTGGTGTCTGTTTCCTTGTCCCAACTGAGAGTATAGGAACCTTAATAGCCAAGAGTGATGAAGCCTGCCTTCTTGAAATCAGAACCTGTGGCAGTTGTCAGAACTAAGGGAGTATCAGGATCACTGAAATGGATAGTGTTACTTGAGGAGAAATTAAACATGGTGTCAATGTTGGGTGAAAGCTCTTCAGTTTGACATAAGTCATTTCCAATTGTATTGAGTTTGTTCATTTTAAGAGCCAGCATCTTGACCAATACTGGCAACTTAAAGCATTCTGCTTCCCTCTGGAGTTGACCACGTTCTGGAAAGTTTTCAGGAAGCACTACTTGTGGGTTTCTCATGTAGTGTAGGACATAATGAAAGAGAAAACCATCTCAATCTATGAAGAACCTCCCTTTGTTGTCCTGGATCAGGGGACAACGATTCTTCTAATTGAACATTTCACAGAGCCTGGAACCTGGAATGCTGATCAAAGTAGGATAATGTGTACCTGGCCACCTACATTAAGTTCAATAATCTTAGGGAAATTGCTACAATTCTCAGTTGGGTTGATACAACTTGTCTTTTCTGGCATTGCCATTTTGACCCACAAAGACAAAACAGATTACTTTAAGATTACTTCATTCAATAACTCTATTAATGAGAATGGCAACATAGAAAGTACATGGCTTGACTTTGTAATCTTTATCCCATTTTTGAGGTCCCGGTCTTCTGTCACTCTAGACAAAAGCTCTACCCCTGAGAAACTCTCCCGGCCCTTGCAATATCTAAAATTTCCTTCTAAATGCCAATATGTCAGATGGTCCTACTTCTCATTTCCATACCAGGTTATCACAGTTTTTGCAAGGCGCTCTTTCTGTGATGTTTCATTTCTTCTACTTTAGTCTTAGAAGCAATGGACTGGAAAAGAAAGACAAGATCAGTAGAGTAGTTACCTTCAATCTCCAGCCACTGAGATACCACCAAGCAAAGCTTCAGTCCCTTTCTGCCTCACTGCTCTACAGGCTTAGGTCTGCTTGGGAATGCCTTCATCTTCTTCCTCTTTCTTGGTGTGCTTTGGTGCTTGATCTCAGGTTTTCTTTTTTAAAACTAGCAATACTGGAGCCCCTCATCCCCTGCTGTGGCATACTTGGCTTCCTGTCCTTCCCAGCTTCCCAGATGGAAAAGCTAGCTCTCTATTCTGCCATCTGAAGAGAAGTAAAGCAAAGCTAAAGAGAGAAAAGGACCGGGATGGTATGTGTGTGGAGGGGGCAGGCGATGTGGTAGACTTAGAGAAATGGTGATGTTAAGAGAGATTTTGTTCCAGAGAGCAAATAAATGTTTGAATGGTTTGTCTTACCTTCTAGAATTCTGGGATCACAAGTGTGGACAATCACACCCACTCTGCATTTCTCAGTTGATTAAATTCCGAACTTGTATATTAAATGTATTTACTTTACCCAATTTATTTTGATAACTACATGATCCTGTACATAAGATAATGCTGGTAATAAAGGAATAAGTTTGACACTTATTTCTCATAAGAACAGGTAAATTTACTATAAGAGTTTGAATTTTATGAAAAAGAAAAGCAGACTAGCTATCTAAGGGATTCCTAAAGACTACCTGGAGGATTGGCTGAACTGAGAGTTCCCAGATGAATAAGAATTACCAGCAGAAGAAAGGGTGGATAAATATTGCACACAGAAAAGACAATGTCAACAAAGACAGAGAAGTGTGAAAAAGCACACCATGTATTAGGCACTTTATTCTCTTTTTTAAAAAAAGTTACAGTTGGTACTGGAGAGATGGCTCAGAGGTTAGAAGAGGACTTGCTGTGCAAGTGTGAAGACAAGACTTCAGATTCCAGCACACATGTAAAAGCTTTGTGGTCCCACACTTACCTATACCTTCACTGAGGGAGGTGGAAATAAATGCATCTCTAAAGCATACTGGCTGCCAGCCTATCCAAAGAATGTGAGCTCCAGTCTCAACAAGAGATCCTGCCTCAAAAGAAAGAAGGCAGAGAACTCCTGGAATTTCCCCCTGGCCCATGTGTACAAGCCACACATGTTCATATACCATATGTACATATACATCACATGTATACATACACACACACACACAAACATACATGTGCACAAAGAAAGAAGAGAAAAAAAGAAAAAAGAGAAATTGAGAGGCAGAAAGAAAGAGAAAGTGAGAAAAAAAGAGAAAAGAAAATAAATATGTACAGTGACGATATAAAGAAAATTATGTGTGGGAATAGGTTATAAAATAGAATGAACACTCTTCAAAAATTAAAACAGAACTACTATATGAATGAAGACAGGGGAAAGGAGGAAACATTAATCAAAGTTATAGTTATAAAGTGAGTATGTTCTAGAATCCTAGTATACAGCATGAATACCTCAATTTAAAATAACATGGTATATTGGAGATCTGTTATAAAGGAGATCTTGAGTGTTCTCATCACACAAAAATGGTAACTGTGTGAGATAATGGATATGTTAATTGGCTGGATTGTGGTAGTCATTTCTGATGTAAATGTATATGAAAACATTGTTGTACACCTTTGATATATAAATTTTTTTTGTCCATCATACCTCTCCAGTTTTGCCCAAAACTTTAAAATAAACCCATTTTCCCATACACACTTGTATATACTATGCCATTTTTTATCTTAGTGTATCTTATCTTTGGACTCAGCTGCAAAGATTTTGTTTATAACTATTATAGCTTTTATATAACTCTGGTAACAACCATTAATTCTTTTCACTCCTTTAAAATTTTTTGCTTTTTATTTTTGAAAAAATATGCATCATCCTCAAATATAATACATTTTTTAAAATTTGTTTATTTTTTTCTGTGTGTGTGTATCACACAGAACATCCCAAACCATCTCATTCAGCTATACACCCACTTCCCAGATGGCGCCCTCCCATAGCCTCCCTCCCCACACTAGAGCCCTTAACCTCTGTTATCTCTCCTACTGTCCGCTGTGTTGTCGGCACCCCCAGCCCTTCCCCACTACTTGTCCATCTGGTGAGTCTAGTCAGCCTATCTAGAGGTCTTTGTTTAAAAAAGGTCAACTGTATTATATTTGAGGAGGAAGCATAAAAGTTTACGTTATGTTAATTAGTAAAGGTGATGAACATTACCATTGATATCTACTTGATGACTTTATAGACATACACAGGTGCCAAGGATCTGAGTGCAAATGATTATGACTAGTAATAATCAGATACATACAGATTAGAGACACATGCACCAACATCTCAGTGTTAGTAACAAATGCAATGAGTCTTTCTGTAAGAAACAGTATATTTTAGAATGAAATGGAGATCTCTTTTGAGGGGTAAAAACTAATTCAATTCTATGTCTTACAGGGCTTATACTGAGTTCAATATTGCATACCTGTATTGCTTCAACAGAGAACCTAGAAATTTTATAGCCACTTTTGAAGGAGCTGTGTCTTTGCTATAGAAATTGTTATTGGGCATGTTAAAGCTGTAATGATATGCTTCTAAAAAATAATAATATTAAAAATGTAGGAAACAGCATATCTTGAAATGGAGATCTTCTTTAAAGGGTAAAAGCTCATTCAATTTTATATCTTACAGGGTTTATACTGAGTTCAATATTGTATAACTGTATTAATTCAACTGTGAAACTAAAAATTTACAGCCACTTTTGAAAGAGATGTATCCTTGCTCTGGAGTGTGTTACTGAATATGTTAAAGATGTAATGAACTGCTTCTACATCCCTGAAGAAAACTGACTCTCTGTCTAGTAGCTGCTATCAGTATCCAGTAACTACTCAGCTAGGGGTGGGGCTTTATGACTCCATCCCTCATCAATACTTGGACTTTGCCTGACTTGATATTGTGACTTTCTTGTGCATGCAGTCACAGCCACTGTAAATTCATTTGTGCAATGATCTTCCCATATCCAATAAACACTATCTCTCTGCAGTCATCCACTACTTCTGGCTCTATTCTGTGATGATAAATGCCCCATTCAGGATTGAGCACTTCCCAGTCTCTTATTCTGTACATGTTGCCCAGTTGTATCTGTATTAATAGTTATCTACTGTAAAAGAAGTTTCTGTAATGAGGGTTGAGAGGTGCACTAATCTATGGATATAAAGGTGAGAATTTAGGGAGCAGATTATTCCTATGTCTATTTAGTGCAATAAAAGAACATTAGATTCCCTATCTGTTTTGACTTAGTCAGGCATGGGTTTTGGCCCACCAGGCATGAGTTCTATCTTGTGAAGATGAACTTAAATCCAATCAGAAAGTGCTTGATTCCTCCCCTAACATTTGTGCCACTATTGTGCCAATGGGCATATTTTACCAGACCAGACATTATTGTAACTCACATCATTGACAATTGGGTCAGACTGTTTACTTTTCTCCTTGGGATCTTGCATAGCATCTTCCAGAACTATGAAAGCTAGCCTATAAGAATGAAGTTTCCAAGGCGAGGTGTGGTGGCCCACACCTTTAAATGCCAGCATTCAGGAAGCAGAGACAGGCAGATCTCTGTGAGACACATCATGGTCAGCTTCATCTCTATAGCAAGTCCAGGCTAGCAGTGGCTATAGGGAGACCCTGTTTCCAAAAAAAAGGAAGCTTCCAGACCAATATCAGTTTCATTTCCCCATATCCTATGACTCAGGTATGTGTTGTCTTCAGCAATAGGGTCTTACCATAAAGTTCTGCAGGGCAACCAACAATAGCAATAACCTGTAGTATTTTCAGGTGTCTATGGAATGCCACTGACTAAAAGCTTGAGAAAAGGTATCCCATACCTGCCACTGGGCTTTTCATTTGATAGCCTATGTACACCCGCCATATTATAGGGTAACTCCATTTAAACCCTTTTTATATATGTATATATTTAGGCTTCCCTATTGCTTTTTCAAAGGTGTTTAATGCTAGTTATCCATCCTCATACTACCTCCACTACCCTGCCCTCCCTTCCTCCCACTTAACCCATTTTTCCCCTTTCTGCCTTCTTACCACATGTCTTCTATGCACCTCGTTGATATCCATTCTTATAGCTCCTTGCACTTTCCTGACTTCTCTTGGTACCCCAATTTAAACACATATAACTAAAGATTCAAAACAAGCATCCGCATATGAGAGAGAACATGCAGCATTTGTTTTTCTTAGTCTGGGTTACCTCATTTTATATTTTATCAAATTTAATATTTTATTAAATTATATTTATTAAATATTCTCCTATCTCTTTAGCCAACTAATTCTATGTTCCCCTTCTCACCTTTATTTTCATCCCTCAAACAAACTTAAGTCTCTCTCATCCTAAAATAATGAGCAACAAACTCTTGTACCACCTCCTCCAGAAAGACTTCCCTAATATCTTTGGTGATACTTAATTTTCCTCTTCCTAACTTTCTCCCAGATTCTTGTGTGTATCTATGTTATTACTCCTACTATAATATAATGACAGCCAGTGCTCTTAATTGCTGAGCCATCTCTCTAGAGAATCTGATTACAGAGGAATTTTTTTTTATCTTTTTAAGACAGGGTCTCCTTGTAGTGGGGTTGGCCTGGAACTTACTATGTAGACCAGGCTGGCCTTGAACTCATAGAAATCCACCTGCCTCTGCCTCCCAAGTACTGGGATTAAAGGTGTGCACCCCTACTCCTGACCTAGAATGTTGTTGCTTTTATGATAGAAATTTGAGCTTGTTTATAAACTGACAAGGTAGAGCAGAGAAAGGTTGCAGTGTAAGGAGAGAAAAGAAAAGACAAGATCCTGGACATAGAGATAGAAAGACAAGTTTTGCACAAGAGCAAAGATACCTTTTTTAAAAGACTAATGAGCATTTTTGTGTTTTACATAGCAATGATAATAATGGGTATATCAAGGGGCCCATGTATAAAAGCAATTCTCACCAAGCCTGAGTTTGATAGTCATTTGATACACATGACTAACATTTGAAAAGTTTATTTTTATTGAATTTTGTGTATGGAATATCTCAAAGAATCTTAATCATCTTTGTATCCCTTTCTCCACTGGCACAGTCTCACAGCCCCCCATTGGAACCCATATACTCTGTCATCCAAATTAAGGCCCAATCTGTCAAGTCACTGTCCCCAGTTATTCCCCTGTGCAAGTCCATCCACTGAGGTCTAGTCAGCCTATCTACAGTCTCTTGTTTTAGGAAAACCAGCTCTTCCTCACCCAGCAGTAATCAACTGCCAATGTTTCCTCAGCTAAGATTGGGGTCTGTTGTTCATTTCCCCAGTTTTATGTTGAATTTTTGTCTGCCTGAGTTTGCATGGGACTTTTGTATGCTGACACCATTGTCATAGAATCATATGAGCAGGGACCCAGGAGCTTGTAGGACTCTGTTTCCATATGGTCATGCACCTCCTCCCTGGCTCTTACAATCTTTCTGCCCCCTTTTCCATGATGTTTCATGATCCCTGGGTGAGTGGAGTTTAATATAGGAGTCCTGTCCATGGACCAGCAACCTGCAGACTCAACCTCTATGTTTTGGCCATTTGAACCCTTTTGTGTTCCTGTCCCTCTGTTGCATGAGGGATCTTCATTAATGAGAATAGAGAGATTCATTAGTGTTGTCTTCATTGCCACTATTCTATATTTCATGTGACGCAGATGTAGAGGTTACATTGTAGATGTGTTGCTTAGGCCTGGGCAATTCATAGTGAATGTCTGTGTGTGACAAGTTGTGGTACTTGGTAATAGTCTCTGACTGGTGCAAAATAAGCTTCTTTGATGTGTAGGGAGTGGGATATTTGTCTGCAAATATAAGGATACATATTTTGCACATAGCAAGAAATTACATTATTTTAGGGATGTGACATTCTTGGCTTTTTTCTCTAAGATCTAAGACCTCTCCAGCCATGTGTATTTGGTTATGTTTACAGTACTGCAATTGAGTTTCCTCCCATTGAATGGGTGTTAGCTAAGAGATGGAGGCAATGTAAGTGTCTCTCAACTGATGAGTAGATAATGAAAATGTGGTACATTTACACATGGAGTTCTAGTCAATGGTAAAGAAAGATGAAATCATGAAATTTGCAGGCAAATGGATAGAACTAGAAACTGTTATATTAAGTGAAGGCTAGCTCTCATATCTTTGGAGAGCACTATAAAGGTGCCACGGGAAAATATCAATCCATGGTCCAACACCAGCTTCAAAACCACATCAATGGCCAGAACAGCATACGACACTGGTGCAGCAGTGACAGTTTTATTCTGGGGGCAATCAGAAGCTACCTAAATGACTAACATTCTTGGCTCTTATGCTAAAGCAAAGTTTTGTTGTCTCAATCATTTCATCAAACCTATGAGGTCAGTATATTTATTATTGTCACACAACTAAGATAAATTGAGCAAGGATTCAGATTCAGATTGGTTTCAGAGTCCAAGTTCTTAATAGTTTAATGCTTTTGAGAAACTAACTGGTGATAATATTTTTGGAGTTTCTGAAAACTTTCAAAAGTGGGGCTAAGAAATAAAGTCAGTAGGGGACAGTCTTTGGGGACTGTGACTTGTTCTGGGCCTCTCTCTCTCTTGTCTACCATGAAGTAAACAATCTTTGTCACATGCTTATGATACGAGACCTGGTTGAAGGAAGAAGTTCACTGGAGTTATGTTCTTTAAGGGTATATTGCAACCCTGGTTCATTCTCTCTCTCTCTGTCTCTGTCTCTCTCTCTCTTTCTGTCTCTGTCTCTCCTTCTCTCTTTCCCTCTTTCCTGGACACCATGAAGTGAAAAATTTTTGCATCTCATACTTCCTAAAATGTTGCTCAGCATCATTAGAAGTGAAATACGATAGGGCCAAGAGATCATAAACTGAATCCATCAGCTGAAATAAGACTTTCCACCTTTTAAAGTGCTTATCTAAGATCTTTTGTTATAGCAACAGGGATCTGACTAAAACAGAGCTACAAGTGCTCAAGACCTATCTGATACCTATATGGCAGTACAGTCAAACAAAACAAGTCTAAGATACTGAAATCTATTGCGTCATAAGTGGAGAAGACCGTATCTTGATGATTGTCCTTATTAGCATCAATTCTACTTTTATGTTAGATAAAAGAGGAGGAATTCTGAGTTGGTGAAGTTTTAGCATCTTTGAAATAGTCAGGTACTATTTCTTAGCAGGCAGGAAAATGTATTGATAATATATTACAATACAGTTTCCTATAGTGTCATTTTCACTGATTGTTTTTGCTAAATTAGTTGGTTGAAAGAGTACCTTCTTTTTTTTCAAATTATATATTTTTCTCTTTAAAAATTGGGTGAACAGGGCTAGAGAGATGGCTCAGTGGTTAAGAACAATTGCTGTTCTTCCAGAAGACCCAGGTTCGATAACCAGCACCCACATGGTGGCTATCAACGGTCCTTAACTCTGGTTCCATGGGATCCAAAACCCTCTTCTGGCCTCTGTGAACAT
The DNA here is from genome assembly GCF_000622305.1 of Nannospalax galili. Taxonomy (NCBI): domain Eukaryota; kingdom Metazoa; phylum Chordata; class Mammalia; order Rodentia; family Spalacidae; genus Nannospalax; species Nannospalax galili. The sequence continues at coordinate 441,239 of NW_008334099.1, read as the reverse complement.
ACTGTGCACATGGTGAACTTACATATACACGCAGGCAAAACACTCATACATATAAACTAAAAATAATAACTAAATATTACAAAAAATTAATTGAACTTATAAAAGTATAGAATGATCATTACACAACATTGGGCAAAGGAGAGAGAAATTAGAAGTTGCTAGTCAAAAAGTATGAGCAGGAGGACTATGCATTTAAATCTGTTGCACTGCTATAGTTAGTTATTGAATAGTCAATAATTAGTTTCTATTTCAAAATAACTGTAAATTTCAAATGTTTCATGTTAAAAAGGAAATGAGATCGTGGATATATCAGTAAGTTTACCAATCATACCACATTGCAAAAACTTATGAATTCTAAAAATTGCATTTAGAGCCAGGCATGATGGCTCATTCTTTTCATCTGAACACTGTGAGCTGGAGGCTAGCCTTATCTATACAGTGAGTTCCAGGGCAGCTCCATGGAGACCTTGTCTCCAAACAAACAAACAAATAAACAAACAAACAAATAAAAATTGCATTTAGATTGCATACTTTCTAGTATTGGTTAGTCTGTTTTCTCTTTCTTTCTTTCTTTCTTTCTTTCTTTCTCTCTCTCTCTCTCTCTTTCTGTCTTTTTTTGAGACAGGGTCTCCTTGTAGCCTCAGTTGTCCTGGAACTCACTATGTAGACCAAGCTGGCCTTGAACTCACAAAGATCCACCTGCCTCCGCCTCCCAAGTGCTGGGATTAAAGGCGTGCGCCACCACGCCCGGCTTATTTCTTTATTTTTATTTTATCTGTATGAGTATATTGCCTGCATGTGTGTAAGTGCACCCTGGAGTGCAAACTGGAGTTATGGATAGTTCTTAGCTGCCACGTGGGTCCTGGGAATCGAACCTGGGTCCTCTGTAAGAGCAATCAGTACTCTCAGTGCTCTTCAGCCCTGTTTTGCTTTTCTTACGGAATCTATGCCTATACCTGTGGTAATCCTCTCCTCACTGAGTATTAGTTTAACTTTATGACACACTTCTGATAAATAAAATATGGTTGAATTCTAAAATTCAGTGTCTCAGCACTGATCATTCATCTCACGGAAAAGCAGAGCAACTTCCAGTGATCTTGCAGAGAAGAGAACATGGCAAGGGATCAAGGCTTGCAGTGTGGCTCTCTCACAAATCAAGCTTTCAGATAAGACTGCACCACAGCTGATAGCTTGGCTGTTACCTTATGAGAAACCTCCAGAGCACCCAACTGAAAGTATTCAGATTCTTAACCCATAGTAATTGTGTGATAATAAGTGTTGGTTGCTTTTAAGCTGCAAAACTTAAGTGTGTCAATCTTTGTTTTTGTTTTTGACTGATGAGCATTCCCTTTTCCCCACATCCTTGACAGCATTTGGTGTCATTTGTTTGCTTGATCTTAGCCATTCAGACTGTGGTAAGATGAAATATTTTATGTTTTGATTTGAATTTCCCTAATTACTAAAAACATTGAACAATTTTTAAGGTGTTCCCAAACCGTTTTTATTTCTTCATTTGAGAACTCTCTGTTCAAATCCACAGCCCATCTTTTAATTAGATCTTTCGTTTTCTTGATTCTTTGTTATTTGAGTTCTTTGTATATTCTGCTTATTAACCCTTTATCAGATGTGCAACTGCTGAAGGTTTTCTTTCACTATGAGGGTTTCTTCCATACTCCATTGGTCGTTTCCTTTTCTGTGCAGAAGCTTTTAAGTTTAATGAGGTCCCTCTTGTCAGTTATGGATCTTAATTCCTGGGCAACTGATGTCCTATTTATAAAAAGTCTTTTCCTGCATCTGTATTTGTAGAGTACTGCCTATATTTTCGCCTAATAGTTTCAGAGTTTCAGATTTCATATTGAGGTCTTTTATCCATTTGGAGTTGACGTTTATGCAGGGTAATAGATAAGGGTATAATTTCATTCTTCTACAGGTGGAGATACAGATTTGTCAGCACCACTTGTTGAAGATGCTGTCTTTCCTCTAGTGGAAATCTTGGCACCTTTGTTAGATATCAGGTGACTGAAATTGCATGCACTCGTGTTTAGGTCTTCTGTTTTGCTCCATTAGTTTAGGTGTCTGCTTTTGTGCCAATACCATATTATTTTTATGACTATAGCTCTGTAATGTAGTTTGAGATCTGGCCTGGTAATCCCCCCAGCATTGCTCTTTGTACTCAGGATTGGTTTGGCTATCTTGGTTCTTTTGTGATTCCATATGAATTTTGATAATTTCATGAGGATTTTGGCATACATTGCTTTTGTTAGGATAGTCATTTTCACAGTATTAATTCTACTAATCCATGAGTAGAAGAGGCCTTTTCCATCTCCTTGTTTCTTCCTCAATCTCTTCAAAGATTTAATTTTGTTTTCTTTTTGAGACAGGGTCTTCCCTGCCTCTGCCTCCCAAGTGCTGGGATTAAAGAAGTGTGCCACCACATCTGGCCAAGATTTAAAATTTTCATTGTAGAGATCTTTAATGTTTTTGGTTAGGTTTATTTTTAAATATTTTACTTTTTTGAGGCTATTATGCATGGGAAGTTCACCCTGAACTCTTTCTCTGATTGCTTGTTATTGGTATACAGAAAGGCTACTTATTTTTGCAAACTGATTTTGTAACCTGCCACTTTGCAATTTGGTGGCAGTTTTGGGGTCTCTTATGATCTGAAAGTAGGAATAATCTGACCTCTTCTTTTCCAATTAGCACCACTTTAATTTCTTTCTTGTGTCTTATTGCTCAAGCACGAGTTTCAAGCATGATCTTGAAAAGGAGTGGAGATAGTGGACAACATTGTCTGATTCATGATTTTAACAGTAATGCTTCCAGTTTTCTTTTTAATTTACAATCATGTTGGCTGTAGGTTTGTTGTACATAGCTTTATTTATGCTGAGGTATGTTCTCTCCAGTCCAATTCCTTCTGAGACTTTTAGCGTAAATACATGTTGGATTTTGTCAAAGGCTTTTTCTGTGTTTATTGAGATGATCATGAGATTTCTATCTTTAAGTCTATTTTTATGATTTATTACATTTATTGACTTATGTTTACTGAACCAATCCTGCATCTCTGGCATAAAACTGACTTGATCATGGTGTATGATCTTTTTGATGTGGGTCTGTATTGTGAGCATTTTGCTAAGAATATTTTCATCTATGTTCATTAGGGATATGGGCCTATTGTTTCCTTTTTGTTGTGCTTTTACCTGGTTTTGGTATTAGAGTAATACTGGCTTTGTAGAAAGAGTTTGGGAGTTCTCCCTCTATTTGTAGCTTTCTGAAAAATCTAAGTAATATAATTGTCAATCTTCTTTGAAGGTCTGGTAAAATTCTCCTGTGACTCCATGTGGGCCTGGACATTTTTTAGCTGGGAGACTTTGTATTACTGTTTCTATTTCCTTATTTGTTGTGATTCTGCATAAACTGTTGATCTCATATTGGTTTAACTTGGTTGGATCCATTGAATTTAGAAATTTGGACATTTATTTTAGATTTTCTGATTTAATACAGTATAGATTTATTTATTCATTTATTTATTATCTTTATTTTATGTGTATGAGTGCTTTGCCTATATGTATGTATGCAAGTGCACCTGCATATATGTTGTGCAGTGTCCATGGAGGCCAGAAGAAGATGTTGGATTCCATAGAACTGGAGTTACAGATGGTTGTTAGTTCCATGTTGGTGCTGGGATTTGAACCTGGGTTTGTTGAAGTTTGTTTTGTGCTCTAGTATGTGATCTATTTTAGAGAAACTTCCATGGGCTACTCAGTAGAATGTTTGTTCTTTGGTGCTTGAGTGAAATATTCTGTAGATGTCTGTTAAGTGCATTTGATGTGTGATATCATTCAATTTGGATGTTTCTCTTTATTATTTGACTAGATGGCCTTTATATTGGAGAATATAGGGTACTGAATGCATCTACTATTGCTGAGTTGGGGTTAATTTGTGCCTTGAAGTCCAATAGTACTGTTTTTACAAACTGGGTGCACCAGAGTCTACTGCATATTTATTCATGATTGTCATAGACAGTTTGACTGGGTATTCTGGGTTGATCATTTAGAACCAGGAATACTTTGGTCCAGGCTATTTTGGCTCTCATAATTTGTATTGGAAAGTCAACTGTGATTCTGATGGGTTTTCCTTTATGTATAATTTGTTTTTCTCTAAGAGCTTTCAGTCCTTTCTCTGTTTTGTACATTTAGTGTTTTTATTATGATTTGCTGTGGGAAGTTTCTGTTCTGGTCCTGTCTAATCGGTGTTCTGTATGTTCCTTGTATCTGTAGTGGTGTGGTGTTCCTTATTTTCTTGCACTTCAGTCAGCAGTTTATTCCTGTCCTCTGACTTCTTTTAGTTGTTTGTGTGTTCTTTAAAGTCGTTGAATTCTTTGCCCATGTTTATGATTGTTCTTCTAAAAATTCTGCATCCTGGGGTTCCTCTGGATGGTTCTCATTGTAGAATACTTCTGTGGGACTGGTGGGTCTTGGTGGGAACATATTCTCTAATTTTTTTGTATTACTTTTGTGTGTGTGTTCGCATTGTGGTTCAGACATATGGATTTGTTTTGTTTGTTTTGTGTCTGATATGAAGATCTAACTTGGGTTTGTTTAACTGAAGTTTGGCTTTGTTTTTATTGTTTTTGTAGTTTGGTTGGTTTCTGGTCACTGATCTCCAGCAGGGTGAAGGGGCTTAGGCCAAATTCAAGAATATGGGGATCCAGTGGCTAGGTTCTCAAAGGATAGTATAGAGGTTTCAGAGAGAAAGATCTGGAGTGGGGACTAGGACCAAGCTAGCAGAGTAGGTGTGGTCCCTGGAACAGGAGCATGAAGCTGGTCTGGGTGCAGGGGGATAAAGATGCAGTGGGCAGGGACTGGCTTCTCAGGGGGAAGAGCAGGAGGGGGGCTAGGACCAAGGGGAGAATGAGGACAACATAAGGAGAGAGAATGTAGCTGGTCTGGGTGCCTAGGAATGAAGAAGCAGTGGATGGGGTCAGACTTACCAGGGTAGTATGGAGGCTTTAGGCAGGAGGATCTGGAGGGGGATTAGGGCAAATGTGGGGCTGAGGGCAGGATGGGGAGGGTTTAATAAGCTAGGCAGAGTAGGTATGGGTAGTGGAGCAGGAGAATGGAGATGGTCTGGGTGCAGGGAGTTCAGCAGCCCTGATTATAAATGTTTTGGAAATACTCAAGGAATTTGCCTCTAGAGTGAATTGTCCTTCCTGTAAGATGATTGTAAGATTTCTAAGAAAATTGGCCATACAACAACAGGCTGATATAAGGACAAGATATCAGAATATGTAGAAATTTGCACTGGAACTATAACATAAAGTACTAATCACACAAGTTACATTATTAGCAATTTCTCATATTTATCATGAAATGGAAAAAGACTGAAGGAGCTGGGCATGGTAGTGCAGGCTTTTAATCCCAGCACTTGGGGTGCAGAGACAGGTGGAACTCTGTGAGATGAAGGCCAGCCTAGTCTACATAGCAAGTTTCAGGCAAGCTAGACTATGGGGAGAACCTGTCTCGGCACAAAACAAAAAAAAAAAAAAAAAAAAAAAAAAAAAAGATTGAAGGAAATCACAGGGGACCAACTGCCCTGCCCTTACTAAAACCAGAAGTATTGTAGGAAACAAGTGAGGAGAATCTCCAGAGACAGGGTTCTCCTAATTTTGATCGTGAAGGAAGATAACAGGGGAGATAGAAGATTTGCCACGTGTAAACTTTGTATGCTGACCCTGGATGCCGTTTAAAGATAGTGGCACTAGGTTTAAAATAGTAATCAATGCTACATTATATAAAAAGCTGGTCTTATTGTCATCAGCAATGTGAGTGGAGACACGACTCCACTCTGTGACCTGCCTATGGAATTCCCTTTTTCAATAGGAACTTCTACTCGGGTAAAGGTGTATTCTTAACTTTACCACAGAAACGTTTCAGGACGAGCCAACATGAAGAAGAGCTGGAGTTTGTTAAAAGACATTTTTAATGGATTCAATCAAGGAAGTTAATAGAGGGACACCCATGAAAAAATAAGGTACCAGGGACTGTGGGTTTGGCTTCTCAAAGCATAGTTGCTCTTCATTGTACAATAGCCTTGTACAAGATTTGGTGTGCACTGAAGTATTGTCTTCCAAGACTTGATAAAAAAGCCTTTTTAAATATTTTATTTATTTATTTTTATTTTATTTTATGTGTATGTGTGCATTGCCTGCATGTAGGTAAGTGCACCTGTGTCTT
>NW_008334099.1:426753-434943 GCF_000622305.1 Nannospalax galili | reverse complement strand
TCTGCAAGAACAGCCAGTGTTCTTAACCGCTGAGCCATCTCTCCAGCCTGATAAAAAGTTTTTTGAAAATGCCAGGCATGGTGGCACACGCCTTTAATCCCAGCACTTGGGAGGCAGAGGCAGGCGGATCTTTGTTCAAGGCCAGCCTGGTCTACATAGTGAGCTCCAGGACAGCTGGGGCTACAAGGAGACCCTGTCTCAATAAAGACAAAAAATGTTTTATTTATTATTATTTTATGTGTATGAGTGTATTGCCTACATGTATATAAGTGCACCTGTGTTATGTGCAATGCCCATGGAGGTCAGAAGAGGGTGCTGAATTTCCTTGGAACTGGAGTTATGGATGGTTTTTAGCCTCCATGTGGATGCTGAGAATCAAACCCAGATCCTCTGCAAAAGCAGTCAGTGCTCTTAACTGCTGAACCATCTCTCCAACCCCTGCTTTTCTTTTCTTTCTTTCTTTTTTTTTTTTTTTTTTTGGTCTTTTTGAGACAAGGTCTCCCTGTAGCCCCAGCTGTCCTGGAACTCACTATGTAGACCAGGCTGGCCTTTGAACTCACAGAGATCTGCTTGCCTCTGCCTCCCGAGTGCTGGGATCAAAGGCAAGCACTACCACACCCAGCTATTCTTATTTGAAAATATCTTTATAAGCCGGGCCTGTTGATGCACGCCTTTAATCTCAGCACTCTGGAGGCAGAGGCAGGCAGACCTGTGTGAGTTCAAGGCCAGCCTGGTCTACCTAGTGAGTTACAGGACAGCTGGGGCCATAGGGAGACCCTGTCTCAAAAAGACAAAAAAAAATCTATATTAAAGGAATATTGCACCTCTGTCAGCAACTTTCAGAGCAAATTTTGTTAATTATTGACTTTCATCCAGTGAAAGGTTTCAGCCATACTGAGGTGAAGTGTTCCTTTTGTCTTTCCATGCCCCCTGAATTTTCCTTGTTTTTCATTCCTGTTCCATTATGATGATGTTACCTATGTCAAGAAAACCCACCAAAAACTTGGAAATAAAGTAAAAGGAACATATCATGCCCTCTCTGATGAAGTGAAAGTCAGTTCTTTGTTCTAAAGTAGTAAGAAATAGTTTATCCTGAGCCGATTATAAGTCATCATGGTCCAGGAACAGAGTCAGATTAACTTGAATGATGGGTTCCCCTGTGACTGAAATAGCATGAACTTCTTTAGTCAGGGACACAAAAGAAAATCATAAACCAATGAAGTTACAAAATGCTTTGGTGGGGACATCAGGTCAGGGGTAGAATGAAAATTTTCTTCTATAGGTTTCATATGCTCTTTTACAATATTTTTAGCTTTAGGGTTGGTTGGTGGAAGTTAGTGGTTTGCTAAGTGATACATTCCACAAGTTATACCCAACAATCATAAGGATGTTGGGTCAAATATAGTGGTCGGCAATGAATGGTATTGTTATGGTGAACAAATGTTTGGGTTTAAGTGAATGCTAAAACTTTAAGGTTGAAATGGTGAAGCTGGGGCTGGAGAGATGGCTCAGCAGTTAAGAACACTGACTGTTCTTGCAGAAGACTGGAGTTTGAATCCCAGCACCTACATGGCAGCTAACAACTGTCCGTATCTCCAGTTCCAGGGGATCCAACAGCCTCTTTTGTCTTCCGCAGGCATTGCACAACATGGGTGCACTTACCTACACACAGGCAATACATGTATACACATAAAAAATAATAAAAAAAATAAATAAAATATTTTTTAAAATGGTGAGGTTGGCAACATGAGGAAGGCATATAGAAGAGCTTGTAGCTGGATATGAGACAGCCAAACTGACCAGATAAGAGGAAGAACAGGGCTCTAGGGGAAAAAAAACAATGAAGCTGGTCTAGGTCTTGGTAGGCTCTAACTGACACCTACAAACACATTTCCCCAACTCCAAGGAACATATGCAAGGCACTGTTGCCTTTCCAATATTCTTCTAATGCATCTGATTGCAAGAGAGTTGTGAGTAAAGACAGCTTCTAAAAAACCTCCATCTAGTCCAGGGAGTGGGTATGAGGTTAAATACGAGGTTAGATATGAGGTCAGCTATGAGCGATATGAGAAAACTGAGGAAAACTGCAGCTGTGTCTTGGTAGTATACCCCTTGTTATAATCAGGTAGTTTTAAACTACTCTGGAAACTAAGATACCAGGGCATTTCCACACAAATATATACTCACATCCTCAAAAGTGTCTACATCCTCAAAATCCCTGATGCTATTATAATATCACTTGCATTGTGATTTTAGCACCCTTCTCTTTTGGGGAGATCATGGGAGTAAAAACCTTAAAAGTCTATCTGGTCCACTCCAGTTTCTTTTTGGAGTGCTTGCTCAGCTTAGCTTTGTATCTGTTGTATTGCTAAATAAATGTCTGCTCTAAAGGGTATGGGAACATTGGGGTGTCTTTGAGAATGACAATGCTTTTCTTTTTACATAATTTATTTATTATTTTTATTTTATGTGTATGAGTGTGTTGCCTCCATGTATGTAAGTGCACAACAGTGCAGTGTCTATGGAGGTCAGAAGAAGGTGTCAGATTTCCTTGGAACTGGAGTTACAGATGGTTGTTATCCATCATGTGGGCTTTGAGAATTGAACCCAGGTCCTCCTCAAGAGCACTCAGTGCTCTTAACCACTGAACCATCTCTCCAGCCCTGGCTAAGCCTTTCTCAGGGCGTTAGGGTCCTGGAATCTAAACAACCACCAAAGCTGCTCCAAGTCAGTGACTTTCTGGTTCTTGTCTCAATAATTTGAAGAATAAAATTCAGGGATCACAGAAGGAGAGCTCTAGAGGGAAGTTTGGTACAGATTCCTAGGTGGGAGTTTAAGAGGGAGGGAGGGAGGGACTCCAGCCCTGGCTAAGCCTTTCTCAGGGCGTTAGGGTCCTGGAATCTAAACAACCACCAAAGCTGCTCCAAGTCAGTGACTTTCTGGTTCTTGTCTCAATAATTTGAAGAATAAAATTCAGGGATCACAGAAGGAGAGCTCTAGAGGGAAGTTTGGTACAGATTCCTAGGTGGGAGTTTAAGAGGGAGGGAGGGAGGGAGGGGAAGAGGGAGAGAGAGAGAGAGAGAGAGAGAGAGAGGAGAGAGAGAGAGAGAGAGAGAGAGAGAGAGCCATGTCATTGGAGTTATGCATGGAGATTGGCCATGCACCCACATGGCAAGGAGGGAATCATTATAGTAAGAGGGAAAGATGTTAGACCTGGCTAACATCTGAAGGAAAAAGAAGGAAAAAGAAGGCAGACCCAACAAAACCTCATGGTGGTGCTGGAGTGCCTGTATGCAGGGTGGGAATTCTGGAAGGAAAAATACATTATTTCATTAAGCAAATAATGCTTTTCTAACCTCTTCAGCAAAGCTTAAGATAGAACCATCTTTCTGAGGAGTGGTCCTTTGGCCAGGTGATCGATCGGCTTACTCAACTTGATTAATCCTTAAAGGAGGAAACAATATTATGTTTCCACTCAGAGGTAGATACCATTCTTCACTGAAACAAAACTGTGTCTCTTGACTGAATTCTTTCCTTCAAGAAAATGAGAAGTGAGGTACTTCTACAACATCCACCACAGTATTTAGGGGACCAAAGATAGCCCAAGATAATTTTCACTCTCCGTGTGCAGCATCCTATCTCTTCATAATCACAAAGTTTTAATAAGTAAGTCTGTAATGTCTTCAACACAAATATGGCTCCTTCAGTGAACTTCTTATTTCAATGGAACATTATTGAACAGGTTCACCCAATAAGGATTTAATTATCCCAGAAAACATACATATTCTTGATTTTGCTATTTCATGATAATTAGAGCCTAGACTTTACACGTTGACTTGTAAAATTTTGACTTGTAGAGATACAAATGATTTCTTTCTGGTGAAAAAAAAAAGAGTACAGTTTATTACCATGTATGCTACCTATGATCTTAAACAATGTTGTATCTAGTGTTGATGCAAAAGTACAACCTTTACGTTAAAAGGTGGTAAGGGTTTATTCTGGAGCCAAATATGAGTGATCATGGCCTGCGAACACAGATTCACGGTACCCCAAATTTCACACCAGGCAGCTCACAGCCGCCTGTAATTCCAACTCCAGGGGATCTGACCTTTCTGGCCTCTGTGGACTCCAGTATTAAGGTGCCTGTGTGTGCACGCGCACATACACACACACACACACACACACACACACACACATACACACACACACATTAAATTTAAAAACTTTTCAAAAAAGAGAAAGGGAACCGTAGTAAGTTTGAGGAAGGATAGAAAGGCAGGGAAAATTTGGGGACATGAAAAAGAAAAGGAGCCCCTCACCATGCAATGCGGTTGAAGTCCCTTGTCAGCAAAGGCCAGAGAATTACCAAGTGCTTAAAGCTGCTCTTCTCACCTGTAAACCTACAGTTCTCTGGGAATCTCATCAGAAAGTCCATTTATAGGGAAAGGACATGTGCAACCCTAGTGACTCCTGATTTCACTCTATGGGATTATAATTCCATCCAAGGCATATTCATAGCCACTTCACTTATTTCAATGAGAGAGAGAGAGAGAGAGAGAGAGAGAGAGAGAGAGAGAGAAGAAAAGGTTTCTTAAGAACTTTTTGAGACTTAACTTGAGAACCACTAAAAGGGTATATATGGCTTAGGGCTGGAGAGATGGCTCAGCAGCTACCTGGGTTTGAATCCCAGCACCCACATGGCAGCTAACAACTGTCTGTAACTCCAGTTCCAGGGAATTCGACAGCCTCTTCTCTCCTCTGCGGGCATTGCACAGCACGGGTGCACTTACCTACATTCAGGCAATACACGAATACACATAAAATAAAAATAATAAATAAAATATTAAAAAAAATAAAAGGGTATATATGGCTAATACTAAGACACTTAATTGTGACTCTCCCTTGAGTAGCCTGTACCTACACTTGGGCTTATCTTACTTTCTATGACTTGAAGAAGCCCACGTCTATGCTCTCTGGGATGTCTTTCTTTTGAGTAACTTTCTCTTAACTCTCATGCTTAAGCTTGTATTAAAATATTTTAATATAAAATTGGTGTGGCAGCACACGACTTTAATCCCAGCACTCAGGAGGCAGAGCAGAAGTAGGCGGATGTCTGTGACATCAAGGCCAGCCTGGTCTACATAGTGAGCTCCAGGTGAGCTCTGGCTACAGGGAGACCCTGTCTCAAAACAAAACAAAACAAAACAAAACAAAACAAAACAAAACAAAATCGTAAATAAAATCTCCAACTCTGTTTCATCAAATACTAGCTAGTCCTGAAATTTTTTTCAGTGCTGAAGCTATGAATCCCAGTTTAGCCCGCGTCAAGGTCCCTAGAAGTTCAGAACTCCTCAGACTGTGTGGAGCTGTCTCTGTCCCCTCACAGCTGATAACATTAACAAAGTAAAAAGAGGAGTGCCCTGAATGCTGGAGCAATGGCTCAGCTGCTAAGAGCACTTACTGTTCTTCCAGAGGACCAGGGTTTGATTCCAAGCACCCATAAACAACCCTTAACTCCAGTTCCAGGGGCTCTGACACCCTCTTCTGGCCTCTGTAAAAACATTCACACACATAAAATAAAAATAATAAAATGTATTTAAGAAATGGCAAGGATGGGACTGGAGAGATGGCTCAGCAGTTAAGAGCTCTGGCTGCTTTTGCAGAGGACCCAGGTTGGATTCCCAGCACCCAAATGGTGACTAACAACCGTCCCTAACTCCAATTCCAGGGAATCCAATGCCTTCTTCTGACCTCTGCGGTCATTGCATGACATGGTTGCACTTACACACATGCAGACAATACACTCACACACATAAAATGAAAATTTACAAAAAGAAATAAATGAGCCGCGCATGGTGGCCCACACCTGTAGTCAAAGGCAGGTAGATCTCTGAGTTCAAGGCCAGCCTGGTCTACATAGTGAGTTTCAGGACAGCTGGGGCTACAGGGAGACCCTGTCTCAAAAAGACAATAAAAGACAATGAAAGAAAGAAAGAAAGAAAGAAAGAAAGAAAGAAAGAAAGAAAGAAAGAAAGAAAGAAAGAAAGAAAGAAAGAAAGAAAAATGGTAAGGAGCCAGGTATGGTGGTGGCCCTTATTCCCAGCACTTGGGAGGCAGAGGCTAGCAGTTCTCTGTGAGATTGAGGCCAGCCTAATCTACATAGTAAGTTTTAGGCCAGCTGGGGCTACAGAGAGACCCTGTCTCAAAAAAAATGACAAGGATGACTATTGAAATAGGGAAGAAAAATGTCATCTATATTGTAAAGGATGAAGTAAAACCACCTTTGTTCATAGACATGTATGAACATGTATGTAGAACATCCTAAACTTTCTACCAAAAAATCTTTTTGTTAGAAATAATAAAATCATCAAAGTTGCAAGATATAAAATCTGCACACAGAAACAGATATCTAATCTCATCATAAAAATACAGCTCTTAGCACAAAGAAAATAAGAGATAGCTTTTTCCGGAGCCAAATATGAGTGATCATGACCTGGGAACACACTTAGATTACTCCAAAGAGCATATTCCAACCATAGTCATGAAGTTTTTTTTATAGTAACAGAACAAAGAAAGTCACTAATCAAGTCAAAATGATTTGGTGGAAATATTGGGTAGAGGAGAAAACTCTTCTGAAGGCATCTGATGTTATCTGATGACATTCTTAGCCTTTAGGGTGGTGAAAGTTAAGGAGTCTGCTTGTGCAATCCAAAAAATTTTTTACTGATAGTCACAAAACAAAAGTGAACAATAAAGTTTATTTCAGAGACTAAAGTACAACCTGGGATAATTTGGCTCCCAACTTCTAACATTACAGTCAAGCCTGAAGACCTGAGTTGGATTACTGGAATCTTCACGGTAGGAGCAAACTCCTCAAAACTTGTCCTTTGACCTTCCTATATGTGCTGTGGCATACACATGCACATACATGTGCATATACATGTGCACACACACAATAAATAAATAACTGTAAAAGAAAGAATAGGAGGAAAAGTAGGTGGGGGAGGTATTGATCAGTATATTAAAAACTGTCATATGGAAAACAGTGTGGAACATCTCAAAACATTACAAATAAAATTACTAAATGACCCAGAAATTTTCTTTCTGAATATATATCCAAAAGATTTGAAAGTGAAGTCTTGAAGAAGACATGTACATCCATGCTCTCCACATCAAAAGATGGAATCAATACAAGTGTCTTTGACAGGATGAATGAATAAAATGTGATGTGTACATTGATATGTGCATGCAGCTTATTTAGTTTTAAATTTTTTAATTACATTCATTTAAGCATGTACGTGTGTGGGCATGTGCACAAGTGCATACGTGAAGGTCAGAGGACAGCTTGTGGGAATTAGTTCTCTCCTTCTACCATGTAGGTTCCTGGGATTGAACTCAGGTTATCAAAGTTAGCAACAGGTATCTTTACCTACTGAGCCATCTCATGGCCCATATTTAGTTTTTAAAAAGAAGGAAATTCTGCAACAATGAATGACTCTTAGAGATATTATACTAATAATCAAGTCATTAAAAGACAAATACTCATAATTCTACTAATGTGAAGTACACACGGTAGTCAAATTTCTTTAAAGATTTTATTTTTATTCATCTGTATGTGTCTATGTAAGTGTATGTGATGGATGTGCGGGTACCCATTGGATACCCTGGAGCTGGAGTTATAGATGGTTGTGATGAGTTGCCTAGTATAAGTGGTGGGAACCAAATTTGAATGCTTTTAACCACTGAGGCATCTCTCCAGCCCCAATAAGTCAGATTTCTTAAATATAGAAAGTAGAATGGTTATGGTTTGAGCCTGGATAATGTGAATGGAGAGAAGACTATGGAATGTTATTTCATGAGTATAAAATTTTGGTTTTGCAAGAGTTATGGTACTAGAGGTATACCTAAGTGGGTGAATGTGCTTAGCATGCTGAGGTCAATCCCTAACATCCATCACCCCCCAAAAGAAGGAGAAGCTCTCTATACGGGATATATAAGAATGTAAATGTATATTTAAAACTTGTTAAGCTGAGGACCAGCAAGGTGGCTCAGCAAGTAAGGGAACTTGCCACCAAACTTGATGACTTCTGCTCTATCCCCAGTACCACATGCTAGAAGGAGAGAACCAAAATGACTCCCACAAGTTGTCCTACACACACACACGCACACACACACACACACACACACACA
>NW_008334099.1:421942-425609 GCF_000622305.1 Nannospalax galili | reverse complement strand
TTTTTTTAAATCTGGCCTAACAGTCCTTCAACTGAATAGTGCCCTCTTCTGGTTCTGTGATTCATGAGCTGGTACTGTGAAGCTGGCAAAAGCTTAATTTGAGAATAGGGTGGCATATAATTTTGAAAGCTTGGAGAAAAAGGGCCTTAGCTCTCCTTGTTGTTCCTTAATAACAAATATAAAAAACAGTTGTGAGTATAATTGTGGTTCTCATGTGCTAGGGGAAGGGAAAAATGGGGACTTGTGTTTAACAAGAATGAAAAAGTTTGGGAGAGTGATTGTAGAATGGAGTGAATATATTTAACACTACTGACCTATATATTGAAAAATGACAAGATGATAAAAGTTATGCCATGTGCATTTTGACACAGTTAAAAACAAAGAAATGGGCTGGGGATTTAGTTCAGTTGGTAGCATGCTTGCCTAGTATGCACATAGCCCTAGTTTTGATCCCAGGCAATACATAAACCAGGAGTGGTGGCAAATGCCTGTATTCCCAGCACTTGGAGGTGGAGGCAGGAGGATCAGCCTCTGAGTCAGCTTGGGACTCAAGAGACTGTGTCTCAAACAAACACAGAAACAAGGAAAGCAACACAAATTTAGTTGTAGTATAAATAGTTCAGGGTAATAGCAGTAGCTGTAAATTGAGACTGTTGTAACCTCAAGTTAGTGTTTAATACAAATTAAACCTGCCTGAATTTAAACTTTCTAAAAACTGTTGGTAGAGAAAAAATTTCGCTTAAAAAATTATTTATTTTATGTGTATGGGTGTTATAACTGCATGTATGTAAGTACACCCATGTCATGCAGTGCCCACAGAGGCCAGGGGAGGAGGTCCAATCTCTTGGAACTGAGAAACAGTTTTTGTTAGCTGCCATGTGGGTGGCTAGAATTCAAACCCGGGTCTTCTGCAAGAGCAGCCAATGCTCTTGGCTGCTGAGCTTTCTCTCCAGGCTCCTAATTTCAGTTTTACTCTGAATGTATATTTATAATAGAAAGTCCTATAAAAAGAATATGAAAAATGTTAATTTATTTTGAGAAATAATAATGTATTCTTCTATTTCAAAAAACATAAGTAAAGCTTGGAGTGGTGGCTCACGCTTTTAATCCCAACACTGGGGAGACAGAGGCAAGCGGATCTCTGTGAGATTAAGGTCAGCCTGGTCTACATAGCAAGTTCCAGGCCAGCTGGCTACAGGGAGACCCTGTCTCAAGAAACTGAAAAAAAAAACAGGCTTCAAAGTTTCGCTTGTATAACTCAGTGGAAGGTATAACACTCATTGAGATGAAGGTAACAAGGAAAAGGAGCAAATTCAGAGGATATGAGATATATCAATTTTTCTCAATGAGGTACTTTGTCTATCTTGAAGACACTGGCAATGTTTAGAGTGGTTTTGGTTATCATAACCAGAGGGGTAGGAAGTGCCAAAATCCTGGCTTAGGATACTGCTAAACAGCCTACTGACAGCCATCATCACAAAGAATGACCTATCTTCAAATGTCAATAGCATTAAGTTTCTGAAACTCTAGGCCAGAGTTTTTTGTCTTTGTTCTCTCTTTCTCAACCTTTGCTACAGTCTTTTCTTCTACCTGCCATTACCTACCCAAATGCCATTTTTAGTCAAGCCTCTTTTTCCTGAATTTTCTCTTGGGATATCATTCACACCCGTGACTTCAAATATTACTTTGATGATGTTGATTTGTATATTATATTTAGGCACAAATGTTTTAATTCTAAAGCATTCTCTCAGCACACCTTACTTTTAAAAAATTAAGGTACTACTACACTTGAATTTCCTGTTTTTATTAGTAGCAACTGATACAAAACTATTGATATTTACCAAATATCCACTGGTGTTTAATTTATGTAAAAGCTATGCTGGGTGCTTTGATGCTTTGAGGAAGGCAGTGATCTTGCAGATAAGTAGTAGCTATAGCAGTAAGTAATTTAAATGGATTATGTAATAGAATTTTTGCATAGAAAAAACTATTATACTCTAGAAACCAAAATTCCAAGAATTTAATTAAATATTACAGGACTTGTAAACAGTATAACTTATTAAACGTTAGTTCTCTTGACATTATGGATTGAACTTTTTTCATTAGAAAACAGTGAGAAGGGTGCTGGAAAAATGTGGTTTAGTCTGTGAGCAGACAAAGTGGCATAGGTATTAAGGTGAAGATCAAAGAAATTAAAAAGCCTTTTCTTCTCAATGGCACCTTAGGTTTACTTCTTCTGGTTGTTTACCACATAACATAGAATATAACATACTACAATAGTAAGATGAGTTACTATTTTCCATAGCTCTAAGAAAGATTAAAAAAATGTCGCCAATGAAATGATGGGTGTGCCATCACTTGTTTGGTTTCAGGAGAGTTCTTGGATGTTGAAGTGTGAAAAAATATAATAAGTTTTCAATATTACATTTTTTAATATAAAGGAAAGCGATCTTGGGTTCTATGACATGGTGAATTTATTTTCTGCATTCAGTTTCTACAACCAGTTTGCTAGTAAAACTTCAGTCAGTCAATATGTTTGTATACAGCTTTTTAGATGGCTGTACTTGGTTTCACGGCTTTGTGAAATATACATTCGACTGCAGTGTAGAGCGCTTAATTGTTTTGGTTACAGGAAACCCTCCCCCCACCCTCCTGCACTCATATCCATTAAGGACAGGCAGAGTTGGCAAGTTAGAGGCAAACTGGAATTTCTTGCTTAGATTTTATAAAACTCTCCATACATTCTATTATACTGGAGGGAAGGGGTCCTATGGAAAAGCATTATGTTAAATCTACACGCTCTTTCTTTGCTTTGCTTTGTTTTGTTTTTACACCCCATCCTTGGGGAAATGTTAAAATGGGACGGGGAGTGAAGCGCTGTGTAGGCGGAGAGGGGATCTACGTCTCAGGATACAGGAAATACGGTAACAGTGAAATCAGGAGGAAGCCGGCTCTGTGCCTGGAGGGGATCCGCCATCTCAGATCTCTCGGCCTTGCCTGGGCCCACCGGAGAAAACTGATACCCCGGTCCTATTATACTTATGGGGGACCAACCTTGTGACTCCGGGAGATCTACGCTCCCACCAGGAAACACGCCGGAACCCAAGCCTCCAAAAAAACGCTGCCTCCTTGCTCCACGGTGGGATTATCCAGAAGGAACTCCCAGTGGAGGTAGTACCACTCTCCCCTCGCAACCTCCTCCTGCTTCAGCCGGCCTGAAGTCGCACCCTCCTCCTCCGGAGAAGTAGTGAAATATATTTTTTTCCACCTTAAACCAGGTCAGATTTTTTCTTTCTCATCTGGGACATCCAGGCTCTCTGAAACTTAATTATGCTTTCTCCCGGATTTTCCCCCCTTTCCCTGTTCTTTCCACACATTAAAAAAAACGGCCTGAAGTCGCACCCTCCTCCTCCGGAGAAGTAGTGAAATATATTTTTTTCCACCTTAAACCAGGTCAGATTTTTTCTTTCTCATCTGGGACATCCAGGCTCTCTGAAACTTAATTATGCTTTCTCCCGGATTTTCCCCCCTTTCCCTGTTCTTTCCACACATTAAAAAAAAAAGAAGAAGAAGAAGAGGAAGAGGAAGAAGAAGAAGAAGAAGAAGAAGAAGAAGAAGAAGAAGAAGAAGAGGAAGAGGAGACGGGGGGGGGGGAGGTGGAGGAGGG
>NW_008334099.1:402821-418631 GCF_000622305.1 Nannospalax galili | reverse complement strand
TAAGAGTAGCCATTGCTCTTAACTGGAAAGCCATCTCTCCCGCCTCTAATTCAGATTTCTTGGGTGGGGGGACAGAAAGCTTAATTTTATTTTAGTTTTTTTTTTTGGTCTTTTTTGAGACGGGGTCTCCCTGTAGCCCCAGCTGTTCTGGAACTCACTATGTAGACCAGGCTGGCCTTGAACTCACAGAGATCTGCCTGTCTCTGCCTCCCGAGTGTTGGGATTAAAGGCGTGGGCCACCATGCTTGGTATTGTTCTGGTTTTTGAGATAAGAGTCTCCCTTGTAGCCCCAGCTGGCCTGGAACTCTCTCTAGGTAGACCAGGCTGGCCTCCAGCTCACAGTGATCTGCCTGCCTCTGCCTTCCAAGTGCTGGGATGAAAGGCATGGGCCACCATGCTTGGTATTGTAGTCATCCTTTTAAAAATTTTTCTTCATTTAAAATTCATTTTGTTATTGTGTACATATTTGTTAAACCAGCTTTTCATTGTTGGAATGGTATTTTTCAGTTCTTTTACCTAGTCACTGTTTGTTTTCTTAGAGATGGGGTCTTACTGTGTAGCCCTGACTGCCCTACGGATTTCCTGTGTAGATGGGGTTGGCCTTGAACTCACAGAAGATCTGTTTGCTTCTGCCTCTCTAGTGCTGGGATTAAAGGTGTGTGCCATCATTCTTGGCCTCTAGTCACAGTTTCTTAATTTCATATGCATATGGAGGGGGGCATACATATGTTTGTGGGTGCGTGTGCCACAGCCCACATGTGGAGATCAGAGGGCAGCTTTCAGGAGTTTATTCTCTCCTTCTACCATATGGGTACTGAGAATCAAACTCAGGACTTGTCAGGCTTGGGGGCAAACACCTTTACCAACTGAGCTATCTGGCCAACCCTAAATTTTATGATTCTTGTATTTTTTTAGAAAATGTTCTGATGAAAAAGTGAATACATTGATTTGTTTATGAAATTACCAATAAGATTATATTTAGCAGTAATAATAAATTGTTTCCAAACATTTTTTGCATTTTTTTTATTAAAGAGGCTCTTATATAGATTTATTGTTTTCAGTTTACCATATTTTTTTTCTTTTATCTGAGTACACTGTATATTCACATAAATACACACACATACATACATGCATAGTATTTTGCTGAACCATTTAGAAGAAGCTTTCAGATACTATAATTCTTTATCCTCAAATAAAGTATCTGAAGAACAAGGACATTACTATTATTGTACTCAACAAATTTAGCATCCATACAGTACTACTATTTTTCATATCAAAACTTCCTAACAACACCCTTTATGATTTTCATTTGTTTTAATTCAGTCATGCAATTGCATTTACTTATTGTGCCTCTTTAGTCTTTTAAAATCTAGAATAACATTTGTCTATCTTCTGCTTTTAATTTTTATGACATTTGGTATCTAGGCAGTTGTCCTATATAAGTCCACAATATGGGCTTATCTGACTGGTTTATTTTGCCATGGTTAATTTAAGCATTTTTAGCAAGAAGACTACGTAACTGATGTTCTGTCCTTCCTATTGCATCACATGAGGAAGTGCCAAATACTAGTTCATCCCAAGGAAACTTGATGCTTTTTGGTACTTTTTTCTTCCTGTTTCATATGTATTAATATCTTTTTGGACACAGGTGAAATTACAGCTTATAATTAATACCACATTCTTCCTTTTGGTGGCCTTTTTGCAGAAGTGTTCATCATTAAAGGACATTCTCATATTTATACTCTTCATATTTTCTTGCTTCCAAGCATTTTTTTTAATTTTTAATTTTTATTTTATATGTATGCATGTATTGCCTGCATGTAGGTAAGTGCACCCGTATTGTGCAATGCCTGTGGAGGTCAGAAGAGGCTGTCAGATCCCCTGGGACTGGAGTTATAGACAGTTGTTAGCTGCCATGTGGATGCTGGGATTCGAACCTGGGTCTTCTGGAAGAACAACCAGTGTTCTTAACCACTGAGCCATCTCTCCAGCCCCCCAAGCGTTTTTTTGTTTGTTTGTTTGTTTGTTTTAAGACTGGCTGGTTGTCACACTCTAGAATTATTTTCTTAAGCAGCTTCTTGTACAATCTCTTTAACACCTTTTTCTAGGAGCTTGACAATTTTTTTACCTTTTCATACTACTTTAGACTTTTCCTCTTTAAGATGATCGAGTTCCTTCTCTAGCAATCTTACTTCCCGACCTTCTATCATACCATCTATTACCTTTGTTTTTTTTCAAGATAAACATCATACTTTCTTGCATGAATTCTTTATTGGCTTTCTATTGTTACCATACAAATTTATTATAAATTTAAGGATCAAAACAACAGCATATTTCTGCTGTAGGTCAGAAGTATGGTCTATCTTTTCTGACTAAAGTCAAAAAGTACATTATACTAGGTGTTATCATTGCAAAAAAAAGATTTCTAACTCACCCACAAATGTATGGTGTGGTAAATTCTATAGATAGAGATTGGTGCATAATGGTTATTAGAGTATATGAAGAGGCAATACAGATTAGATTAGAAGTACTAAGATAGAGTCTTGTGTGGATCAAGTATCTGTGTTTGGTGTTAAAAAAAATCTTAAGGGGCTGGAGAGATGGCTCAGCAGTTAATAGCACTGGCTGCTCTTGAAGAGGACCTGGGTTCGGTCCCCAGAACCCATATGGCAGATAACAACTGTCTGCAACTCCAGTTTCAGGGGTTCTGAGGCCCTCTTCTGACCTCCGAGGGCATTGCACAACACGGGTGCACTTACATACATGCACGCAATACACTCAAACACATAAAATAAAAACAGTAAATAAAACATTTTAAAAAGTCTTACATATTAAGGATAGGAAACGGTAAAGGTTTATTAGTCACTTTTCTGTTGCTGTGATAAAATACCATGACCAACAGCAGTGTAAGGAAGAAAAGGTTTTTTGTTTGTTTTTTGTTTTTTTGTTTGAGACAGGATCTCCCTGTAGCCCCAGCTGGCCTGGAACTTGGTGTGTAGACCAGGCTGGCCTTGATCTCACAGAGCTCCAACTGCCTCTGCCTCCTGAGTGCTGGGATTAAAGGCACGTGCTACCATGCCCAACCAAGAAAAGGTTTATTTTGACCTACAGTTTGAGAAGGATAGAGTCCATAATGATGGGGAAGGCATGATCGGAGGCAGCAGGAGCAGGAAGCTAGCTGATCACATTTTATCCATATACAAGAAGCAAAGAGAATAAATAGGAAGTAGGGTGAGTCTGTAAACCCTGAAAGCCCACCTCCAGTGAAGTGCTTCCTCTAGCAAGCCTTCAGCTCTTAAAGATTCCATAACTACCTAAACACAGTGACTATCTGGGGACCAAGTGTTCAAATACCTGAGGCTATGAGCAACTTTTCTCATTCAAACCGTCACCAGGACAAATAAAACTTCAAGTAGTGAAACTGGAATGATCAAAACTATATAGCTCAAGATAGCCTGTTTTAGAGGGTGTAGATGATGGTATCTAGATCTGTAAGTTATACAGCTTCCTGGAATGTAGGGATGAAGCTATTTAGTAATGTGGAGCATGAATACGAATATTTTGTGTTCTTTACTAAATAGGTTCCAGATAAATCTATAAGAAATAGAAAGTCAGTTGGGCATGCTGGTGCGCACACTTTTAGTCCCAACATTCGGGAGGCAGAGGCAGGCAGATCTCTGAGATCGAGTCCAACCTGGTCTACATAGTGAGGGGTGGGCCACGTGGGGCTACAGGGAGACCCTGTCTCAAAAAGATTTTTAAAAATGAAGAAATAGAAAGTCATTAAAAACTTTTAAGGAGAGTGCTCTACTCATATTTATATCTTGTATACATCATATCAGTGTCCATGCAGAGGGTAGTATGGAAGAAGACTGTCATAAAAAGACCACTGATGATGCGGAAATCCGTACAAGAATTAACAAAGCCCTGAGATTAGCCAGTGGTAACTGGGATGGACAAATAAGTAGATTAAAATTGTGTATGAAATTTTATCAGGGTTTAACCTGAGAAATATAATCAGTGGAAGATATAAACAAGTCTGAAATCTGTAGAGTCAGAGGGACCCTTGTGAATTCTCAGGCACATGCTGAAACTGATGTAGGCAAGCAAAATTTCTCTTTAAGGAAAGCCTTATCTCTGTTCTTCAAGTCTATGGACTGTTTAGATCAGATCTACCTAGATTACATATCTGCTATCTCCTTCGTTCAAAGCCAGTTGATTATGGATGGGATGTGGTAACATCTACAAAAATAGCTTCATAGTGACAGTGGGATCATTGTGTGAATAACTGAACTCTAGCCTAGCTAAATTCAGTTTCCAAGGAATCATCACAGATAAGACTTCTAAAGTAGGCAGATTCTCAAGTTCTGGCCTTAGTATTAGGTAAAATCACTGTCTGAGATAAAGAGTGCAATATAGTATTTTGAATAAGATAAAAGCTAGCATAGAAATTCCTGGAAAATGGGTGAAGATCTTAGATGGTAAGAGAAGTTTTTTTTTCTTTATAAAAAATTATCACATTTATTTTAATTAATTAATTTATTTATTTATTTGGCCTTTTTGAGACAGGGTCTCCCTGTAGCCCCAGCTGGCCTGGAACTTGCTATGTAGACCAAATTGGCCTTGGACTCACAGAGACCCACCTGCCTCTGCCTCCCGAGTGCTGGGATTAAAGGTGTGTGTGCCACCATGCCTGGCAAAAAAAAGTATCAAATTTATTTTAATATTTAGTTTCACTTTTTTCTCGTTAAAACCATTAGGCAATTACTCTAAAATTTTTTACCAGAGATGCAGAAAAAATTAATAAGCAATTAAATACTGCAGTAGATAGTTACTGGACCATGCATTTAGAAAAACAATGTTTATTTAATAGGTAAAAGGTCATTTTACCACTGAAAAGTCCCTTAGTTTTGATCTTGCAATTGCTGATTTATCCAGTTCTTGAAATCACTATTATGCCCAGCAAAATTTTTCAAAATTTTGAGGCTTTCTTTATCAGCAATGAAGTATGACATCACAAATATGAAATTTTAATCTTTGCTTTGAATCTGTACTAGTAAAAATTAATAAGACAGCACTTCCATATTAGTTAAAAACAAAAGCAGTAATAAAACATAGTCAGCAAATTATCTGATTAGACATGTAACTATTCCACAGTTGTAGTCAGCATAAGAAACTGATTCCGAGGTATTAACAGCGCTTGGCATTTCCACAGCAAGATCATGTTACTCTTCTTAACTCCTTTAAGAAAATGGCAATTTTCAGAAGTACAAAAATTAGCCTATCTAGTAGGTGGTGTTCTACATGGTCAAGATAATGAGAATCCAGTATAAGATTAGGTTTAAAAATGCAGAATGTTGGGCTGGAGAGATGGCTCAGCAGTTAAGAACACTGGTTGTTCTTGCAGAAGACCCACATTCGAATCCCAGCTCCCACATGACAGCTAACAACTGTCCATAACTCCAGTTCCAGGGGATCCAACAGCCTCTTCTGTCCTCCACAGGCATTGCATGGCACAGGTGCACTTACCTACACGCAGGCAATACACACATACACATAAAATAAAAATAATAATTAAAAAAATTTTTTTAAATGCAGAATGTCTTCATAATTACCAGTTGTCTCAACGGCTAACGTAAGAAAAATGCAAGTAGGCATATGTATTAATATTTCCTTTGAGAAAGTAAAAAATGCTTTATTTCAAGAAATAAGCAGTAATGATTTTTAAATTGTGATTTATATGTATCTCTTTAAATGAAGGCAAACTTTTAACTTCAGAAAATAATTCTTTTACATTCCTAATACCCTCTGTCTAGATTTGAACCCCATCTTAAACCACCATTTGAATAGGATTCATAATCTAAAGCTATTTTTCTCTGCAGGATGGTTTCTGCTTGAACAAAACAAAAGTAGTATTTACATAATCAGCAAATTATCTGATAAGACATTTAACTACTCCACAGTACATAAGCTTCGAAATGGTAAACAACTGTCAGTTATGTTTTTGCTACAGGTTGAGCATACAAAAATGCTTATTTTTCAAGTTTTAGAGTTTCTGCATAATACCTTGATAATAGGATCCAGGCCTAAACACAAAATTCATTTATATTTCATATAGCTTGAAAATAACTTCATATATTTTTAGTGCACCTGTGTGTTTTGACTGCAGCCCATCACATGGTTGGGTATGGAATTTTCCACTCTTGGCATCATGTCTGCACACAGGTGTCAGGTTTTATAGGGCTAAGGGTTTTGAATTTAGGGATACTTCACCTGTATAATATATTCTAATTTATAATGCCTAACAGTGGATTCCAAAAATCTTCTGTTTCCAAGGCTAAAATTACTATAGTACTGAGTTCAGGACATGATTGTTACTTCAGTCCTTTTGTAGTCGTTTAGCTTTTTCAACATTGTCTTGACATTTTTGTTTCTTCCTTTGCTCTTCTCCCAGGCTTCAATAATCTTTGCCAACTTCCAGGACAAAACAGCACTAGATAGGAACAGTGGCGTGAAGGCCAAAATAATTGTGGTAAGGAAGTTATATGGGTCTTTTGCAGCCCATTCCACAACATACTCAGCCCAAGCCTTTGTGTCAAGCACCTCTTACACTCAAGTTGTGATCTCTAAGTTTTCTTCCTGGGATTATCAGTGAGCCAATCACAATTTCAAATGACCTTTTGTTGTTATCTTCTTTAGTTCTATTATATACTTCTGAGAGGTTTAAATTCTGGCCTGTGGCAGAGTTCTTGTCCACAGGTCACACATCTCCTGTGCATCTCAGTCTAGGCCCTAGAGACCCAGCCTCTCACACTTAAGAGCACTAACATTATTCCACTCCAAGTAGTGGTAGCTTGCAACTAGCCCAGACGGCTGGGCCCGCCACCTTGTCTTGGACTCTTCCTTTCAGTGCCCCTGGCTCACTCTGTTCTTGCACCTGGGTCTTGTCCTTGTGGCCCTTGCCTCAGAGGTGCAGGACTCCTGTAAGAGAAGTTTTGGTAACTAGATTACAAGCAATTAATATAAAGGATAATAGTTGAAGGCAGGTGAGTACATAGATATTACAAAAGACAATGCATATAGAAAAAAGTAGGAATTGTGAACAAAATTCTGGGATCACCAACATTTGAAGAGTACCTAGAGAAAGATGAACACAGAAGCAGAAGCCTCCCGAGTCCTGGGGTTAAAAGCATGAGCTACCATACTTGGCTTTCATTAGCATACTTTAATTATGGACCCAAGGAAAAGTTTGATTCTCTGATTTTTTTAAAAAATGCAGAAAGTAGCAATGTCATATATGGTAGAGGGTTCAATATTGGAAAAGTATTCACTACTGCCCATTCACTCTTGGCATAACTTTTAGAATGATATTTCTAAAAATAAATACCTATCCATGTTGTTTCTCCACTTAAAATTTTTTAATGATGTCCTTATTTCTATGATAAAAATCTTAAAATGGCTTGCAAGACTATATTTGGTCCCTCGCCTCTCTCTCTCTCTCTCTCTCTCTCTCTCTCTCTCTCTCTCTGTCTTTTGAGATAGTCTGCCTCTAGCCCCAGCTGGCCTGGAACTCACTGTGTAGACCAGACTGGCCTGGAACTCACAGAGATCCACCTGCCTCTGCCCCCTGCCCCCCCCCCAGGGTGCGAGGATTAAAGACTTGGGCTACCACGTCTGGCATTTACCCTCCACCCTGTCCCAATAAGCTTTTTATTGTATTTCATATGCCTGTAAGGTTCTCATTTCACTTTACATTTGGATCCCTAACATCTTTGCGGTCTGCCTTATGAACTTCATTTATTAAGGATTTGCTTATCATGGCCTCAGGAGATTTTACCCGCATTCCCTGTCCTCTGCTTCAAGAAGTAATTATTATATGTTACAATTTTTGTGATTTCTCTTCCTAGTATTTGTATTTATACGTATCAGATATCAAAATAGTAGATGGATGCTGAAATCTCAGAATAGCTAAAGTCTACCTGGTTGATTATGAAAGACTAGTAGAGCACACAACAAAACACTGTTAATTATTCCATGATTTTTGCTTTTCTTTTTTTTTTAACTACATAGAAATGTCTATTTGGCCTGGGGACATAAACACCTCCAACCCATTAAAGTGCACTGATGAAAGCTGGGCTTGGTGCCTTGTGCCTTTAATCCTAGCTCCCAGAGGTAAAGTCAGGGAGACTGAGGCCACCCTGGTCTACGTTGTAGGGAGTTCCAGGCCAGCCATGGTTAAATAATGAGACCCTGTCTCAAAACAAGTGTGCTAATGATATGAAAAGGGCAAAATTCAGGTTTATCCTTTGCTAGCTGTAGGTCCTACAGCTGGATCAGAGTCCTTGAATTTATTAAAGGGGCATCGCATCAAGAGATCTTTTCGTGGTATGCCCCTTACCAAAAAGAAGGGAGTTTGTATTGCCTTCTCGCTGCTTGTATAAGTTAGCACCCAACAAAAGCCCTAGGACTAGATACAGGAAACATCCACTCAGCATGAGATCACCACATCTCCGTGGTCTTGCCCCTGTTCATCTTCCTTATTCTGTTCTTCCCCTTCCTGCTCATGCTAATCTTCCTTTACCTTTCTGCCTAAAATTTGAGACCCTTAATTGGCCAGAGGACATAGTAGGGACAGAGGGAGTGCTCTGAAGAGACCATGAACTTCTGAAGTGTTTAATGGCCTCCTTGTACTCTGTTGGGCCAGCCCAAGGTGGTGTGGCATCTAGCTGAATCTCAAGGTCTGCCAGTCAGTAGTCCTGCAGCAAAGTGATGATCAAGCCAGTATTGTGACCAACATCTTATGCTGTGGAGAGCTGGCCTGTGATTTGAATCTTCCCATGGAATCACAGTCAGTTACATGGTGTTTCTTTTCCATTTTCCTTCTTGTAAGAGCAGAGCCCATGGGAAATGGAGAGGGCCAAGGGAAGGGGGAAAGGCAGGCTGCTGCCTGAACAGGATTCCTGTAAGGCCTCTAGCCTCCTAGTCCCTCATTTTTGACCCCTTGGCTAGTACTTTATTTGCTTTTTCTGGAGGCACTTATTTATTTTTAGTTGGAAGGAGTTCAAGGACTCACAGTATTGAGGGGCAGGGAAAGAGTTTTAGTTGGGCTTTGTGAAATACTACAGCTATCAAGAGGAAAGTATTTCTGCTGAAGGGAGTTAAGCCAAGTACTAGAGCTGGTGTTGAACCCATCAATGGGAAGCAGAGGGTAAGCATGGACATTTGCCTACTGACTGGCATATTACCTGTGTTCAGTCCAATGATGGAAGGCGCCTTGGTTTCATTGCTGGAAAACACTCTAGGAAAGAAAAGGAAGACAAGGCTAGTTAGCTCCCACTAGCAGTTTTCTGAAAATGTCAAGCATAAACACCCCACTCCCAGAACCTCTCCTCTCCTTCTGTGCTCCTGTGAGGAAAGGAGCCTCTTGGTCCTGATGGTTGTAGTTCTCAGGAAGGGTACACTGCAGAGCCTCACAAAGGATACCAGAGTCAAGGGTTCCAGTGCCTATAGTCAGTCAGTGGAAAATGACTTGGCCCAAAAGGGATGAATGTTAAGGCTGACTGGCTTTGGGGCTAGCTCCAAGGCTTGTAGGAGACCTACTTCCTCTGAGTCACACTGGTATGCAGGCTTCCCTCTGGGCCTCTTATGATGGGAAAAAAAAACCCTGACTTGGCCTGAGGCTGTCAGCGATGAGCAGCCCCATGCTTAATGTCTGATAGTGAGCAGAAAGCAAATATCCTTGCTGCCTGGGTTTTTCAAACACTGTTGCCAGTGGATAGCAGAAGACAATCATCCCCTTCTGTACCCACACCAAGGGCATGCCTGACTGTCATGCTCAGTTGATATGGGTCCACTCTGTGTTTTAGGCTCTGGGATAGGGTGGAGGTGGAGCAGGGAGCTATAGGGATGTACCTTTGGAGGTGATGTTTGTCTCCATGACACTGAGCACCTAGGGAACACTATGCCACATACTGTTGACGTTTTCCACAATATGCCTAACACTTTCTCTTCACTTGCATCTCCCTGGAAGTGTAAGCCATCCTGGGAATGCATGGAGCTTCAAGACAAATTTGAATGTTGACCTCTCAGGGTATTGCAGACTATTGTGTGGACTCTGAAGTGAGGAATAAATATTTTGTGTGTTCTTATGCTGGAAGTAGAGTAACACTGACATCTAGTGAGACCAAAACCAAAGCCAAACATAAAAACAGAAACCACCCCCATTCTGTCATGCACCAAGCTTCTGTGACACTTTTCCTAATCTGTACTAACTACAAGGTCCCACTTGCAATTGTCAGAGATAAGGGGAAGAAATAAGTGCAGGAATCAGGATATGCAAGTAGTGGAATTTCCCTTTAATATGTAGAGAATATTGTTTATTATACTGTATCTTTTAAAGCATTTTGTAAATTTTCTAATATTGCAGAATTATATACAAGTCTAACAGGAAAGACATTCTTTCATTTTATAATTAATTGTACATTGGGAATTTTCATTATATCTGAAAGCCACCTCACCTAGATTTGTCTAAATCAATTTCGGTTAACAAACAATAATCATAGTTTTATAAAGAATGTGTCTTGGTTTGGCTACATCTTTCTCATCAGTCATGGAAATCTGATGACCAGCAAAGCTATCTTTTTGAAAATGGAAATATTTGCCAAACCTGATGGCTTATACCTATAATTCCAGCTTGGGAGGCAGAAGTAGAAGGTTTACTGTGAGTTTGAGGTCAGGATAGGCTACATAGTGAGTTCCCAGTCAGCCTGAGCTATACAACAAAACCCTGTCTATCCTCCCAAAATCTAAATATTAGTGCATAAAACACTGCATTGTAAGTTAAGCAGGTAGTACATTGGTAGAGAAGTTGCCTAGCTTGTGTAAATCTCTGTGTTTATTCCCCACACAGAAAACCTCCACAAAACCTCCTAAAAAAGACACACAAAATCCAATGCATATTCTTGCAAACCATTTTATCTGGAAAGAAAATTTAAACCTATTTAGCAGATTCATGTAACTTTGATTAAGACTGTCTATAGAAGTTAAAGTTTATATTTTATTATATTTTTGAGTTTATGTGTATGAGTGTTTTGCCTACATGTATGTAAATGTACCCATGTTGTGCAATGCCTGAAGAGGCCAGATAGGGCTTGGGATTTCCCTGGAACTGGAGTTATGGGCAGTTGTTAGCCCCCATGTGGGTGCTCGGAACTGAACCCAGGTCCTTTGCAAGAGTAGCTGGTGCTCTTAACTACTGAACCATCTCTCCATCCCCCTAAAGTTTTTTGTTTGTTTTTTGATAGCATGTTGCTATGTAGCCCGGGTGAGCCTGGAACTCATACAAAAGCCAGGTTGATCTCAGATTCCTGATCCTCCTATCTTTGCCTCCACCTCCAAGTGTTAGGGTTCCAGGCATGTACCACCATACCCTGCATTCATTGTTGAACAGGAAAATACTAGATGAAAAAACAGCTAAAGATGAAAAAAACATTTACAAATTCTTTTTTTTCTTGACAAGCTCTCCCTAGTCCCAGCCAACCTGGAAGTCATATGTGGACCAGGCTGGCCTCGATCTCACAGAGATCCTCTTACGTCTGCCTCCCGAGGGCTTAGATTGAAGGTGCATGGCTCTGTGCCTGGATAAAAATTCATTATATTGCCTCATAATTGTGCTGGTGCATAACAATCAAATCCCATGTTAAATTCATCAGTTTCATAAATTTAAAGTATGATAAGAGCTAGTTCTGTTTGAGGTGCTTTGGGATGTCTAAAACATGAAAGGAAATATAGCTTGTTATACCCATTTTAAGAGAACACAAGTAGACCGTTATCAAAGGCTTTATGTTCCTGGATTCAGTTAACCCCAATCCCAGAGCAAAACTGTTTCTTGGTTGCTGTAGTTGACATATGCTGTATTGTTAAGTCTTCATTTGATAGGACGCCTTAATCAATATAACAACTATTTACATTGTATTTATATTGTGTTTAGATATTATAAGTAATCTAGAGATGTTTTAAATTATATAGGCAGATATAAGGATTCATGGCATTTATATGAAGGTACTATGACATTTCATATAAGGGAGTCTGGGACCCATTTCCTGGCAGACACTTGGGGACTATTGAACTTTGGTTCACTTGTGATCCAACAGGCTGTAAAGAAATTTGGATATTTATTAAAGCAATTGGAAAAAAGCTCAATTCCTTTTATTTGCAGAATTATTGATTAAACTGTGGTAGAATATTATATTCATATTTTAAAAATCATATCAAATCTGTGATATTCACTAACTATAGGATATTAAGAAAACACTGTGTAATAATGAGTGCTGTATAAAAGCAAACCTTCCATATTTGTCAATATATCTGTTTATGATGGTTATACGAAAAAATTGGAGCAGGTGCTCTAGACTTTAACTTCTGTCTTCCACAGACTGGGAATTGTACTGGTTGGAGGAGAGTACTAAACATTTTTTTTTGAAACAGGATCTCACATAGCTCAGTTTGCCCTTGAACTCCTGATTATCCTGCCTTTCCTTCTCAAGCACTGAGATAAGAGGCATGCATGCATGACCACATCCAGCTTCTAATCTTATCTTTATGCATTTAATATTCTATCCCGTTACTATACTTACCTTATCTTTTAAGATAAATTTTTAATAAAACATTTAAACTTATATATGAAGAAAGATACCATGAACTAACTTGGAGATAGTTGCTATACACTCTGATAACAATACACACACTTACAAACATGTATAATTTATATAATTCATTATTTCTAATATTACATCAAAAAATCCTATTCTTTAATACAAAAACATGGTAGAAAGGTGATCCCTAAATAGACATTTTATAGAAGGCATTATGTAAATGGTCAATAATGATAAATTTCATTGACTTCACTATTAGATTAACATATTTGTAATAGTCAAAATTCTTGGGCTGGGGATATGGCTCAGTGGGTAAAGTACTTGCTGCACAAGTATGCAGACTCAAATTCAAATTCCCAGAACTCACATAAGCCAGGTTTAATAGCTTACATCTATAATTCCAACACTCCTATAGCAAGATGGGAGGTAGAGACAAGAGAAATCCCAGAAGCTTTCAGGCCAGCTAGTCTGGCACATGCAGCTGTGAGCAACAAAGAGGCCGTCAAATGAGGTGGAAGGTGAGAACCGACAACCAAGGCTATCTTCTGACCTTCACATACACACCATGGAACATATACACTCACATGAATGCATACACACATTCTATATGCACACGAAAAGATAAAATAAAAAATTGCCCATAATCCCCAGAATTGTAATTGACAATGCTAATTACATACTATGTGAATTATGTATAATAAAAGTATAAAATTCTCAACTATTGTAATAGCATCAGGTGATTAGCTGTACATATTTTGACTTGTGTTTCATTTGTGGAATTTATGAATAATCCTTACTTATGAATAAATTGACTTGTTTTTCATAAGTAAAAGTTAAAATCATACTCAATGCCATTCAACAGAGAAATGATTTAGTAAATTAGTGTCATATAATGTAATATGAGACAGC
Organism: Nannospalax galili; assembly: GCF_000622305.1. NCBI lineage: Eukaryota > Metazoa > Chordata > Mammalia > Rodentia > Spalacidae > Nannospalax > Nannospalax galili. Next base: position 405,069 of record NW_008334099.1, on the reverse strand, counting down.
TAAAATATCAAGGTAAGTCAATTTTTTTGTTGTTATTTTTGAGACAGGATCTCACTATGTAGCCCTGGTTGACGTGGGACTTGCTATGTAGACCATCCCAGCCAGGCCTCAGTCTCATAGCCATCCACTGCCTCTGCCTACTGAGTGCTGGGGTTAAAGGTGTGTGCCACCAGGCCTGTCTGTGATGTAAGTCAATTTATTTTCTTCTTGAGACAGAGTCTCCTTGTAGCCCCAAATGACCTAGAACTCACTGGCCTCAATCTCACAAAGATCTGCCTGCCTCTGCTTCCCGAGTGCTATTAAAGGCATGTGCAACCTTGCCCAGCTTGATGTAAATCAACTTTTATAAAGTTCATTAAGAGAACTGAGCATGGCAGTACACACCTAATCCCAGCACTTGGGAAATGGAAGCAGGAGGGAAATTGTGAATTTGAGAAGCTTATGTGGATTCCAAGTCTAATTATTTTATTGTAAATATATTTAAACACGCAGAAAATGAAATAGAAATAACTGGCACCTATGTTTTCATCTGGAGATATACTAAGGAATGGTTAAATTTTGGTGGCAAGAGAATTCTTATCTATATTTTTTACATATGAGCATTCTAAAGAATGTAAGACTCAGTTAAGGGCAATGAACCAAAATTGGGGCCTGATGATCAATGATAGAAGCCTAGAAAAACAAGCCACAGCAGTAAACATTCCAGTGATTTTCTTGGCGAAAATATGCTTACAGTGGTAGGAACATCTGATCCAATTGACAGATAAATCTTTTTTCATTTAAATCCACTAGGTGCCAAACAGTTTGTACTTCATTGGCATCCTATGATTTCAATTTAACGTTTATTAGGAACTCTTCTAATAGTTTGGTTTCTCTTATAATTGCCTTAGAAAGGAATGTGAGGTGTTACCTGCTGAACACATGTATTTAACCTATACTATTGCATTTCTTTTGTAAATCAATATCTTTCTGTTTATATCTTCCAGTAGTATGATGTAATGAATGTGATTTCACCTCCTGAATTTGGATGAATCTTGGATATGGGCAAGATCAGACTGTAGACTTCTAAGACTGAAGGCCATGGTGTGGACCATGGTAAACTCGCCAAAGCAAATAATGTCATTGAGATGATCCTGCAGAAGTCAACCATCGCTGTCCTTTGGTGATATCTAGTCTTTGCTGTATGACATAAAAATTGCATAACTTCATTAAGGTTCAAATAAATAGTCCCCTTGCTGTGTTAGAGTTATATGACTATTATCTACTAAATAGGGAGTTTTAAGTAAATATTCCATAAGAACTCCAAATACAAAGTATTACCAAGACCTTCATCCTACAAATAGCCATCAGTCACTATTATTCACTATAGTGTGACTATATCAGGAAAGGGAGGGATGGGTAAAATCTTAAAAGAATTAAGTTTCCAATATTTACATAACATGTCTAACCTGTCATACTAATTATTCCATGTCTGACCTATTTTCTTGGTCAAGGTGGTCTGTGTGCTCATTTTTCTAATTTGCTGCTTCTAAAATGGTCAGTGTTGGTCAGCATTAAACAAGCATATCCTAACTGTAAACATTTATAAGCATATGAGGCAAAACCACAAGTAGAATTGGAAAAGTTAAGTCAAGAGCTTTTTATGCATGTCATATAGTTTGTGAATTGTTCATGAATTACTCATGAATTAGAGATTTAAAGGTGTAGAAATGTGGCTAAATGGTTGAGCACTTGCCTAATGCATGCAAATACCTAGATTTAATCCCCACAACTGCCCAAATGAAAACAGAAATGACAACAAAAAACAGGAAAAACAAAACAAATTAGATTCATAGGAAAGCTGTGTATAGACTACAACTATCGGCCAGAGGTGTAAAAAGGGAGATTTTATTTTCTGAATTATAATAAAGGATAAATGCTTCTTTCTAAGTACATTGTGTACCTGAAAATATCATATAAACATGACCCATAGTTTAATATATAAAATAATTATACACTTTAAAAACAGGAAAAACAAAACAAATTAGATTCATAGGAAAGCTGTGTATAGACTACAACTATCGGCCAGAGGTGTAAAAAGGGAGATTTTATTTTCTGAATTATAATAAAGGATAAATGCTTCTTTCTAAGTACATTGTGTACCTGAAAATATCATATAAACATGACCCATAGTTTAATATATAAAATAATTATACACTTTTTTCAAGTAAATAATTAAATCTGACAAATGTTTTAAAAGTCTGAAATC
>NW_008334099.1:400267-402182 GCF_000622305.1 Nannospalax galili | reverse complement strand
AGCATCTGACTCAACCCTCTGAAATTAAGCCCTAGTCTCAGAAGCAAAGAATCTTAAAAAAAAATCACAAAGGTACAGTCTTAATAATTTAAGTTCCAGAGTTGCATTATACACAGTACATTCTACGAAAGTACATTACAGAAACTGTATATCTTTTTAAAAGTTTATTTTTATTTTTATTTTATGTATATAAGTGCTATGCCTGCAGGTATGTAAGTGCACCTGTGTCATGCAGTACCCATGGAGAACAGAAGTAACTCCTGGAACCGGAGTTACTGATGCTTATTAGCCACCATGTGGTTGCTGGCATTCAAACCTGGGTCTTCTGCAAGAGCAACCAGTGCTCTTAACTGCTGAGCCATCTCTTCAGCCCTGATACCATATATCTTAATTGCAACAAACACAAACATCACTAACAGTAATCACAGACTTCTTGAACAGAGTTATATCTGGATCCTAAGGCCCAATATTGTAAAGATTAATGGTATTCCATAAAATACTGACTATAATCCATATCAAAATTCAAGTTAACTTCTGAAGAAATTCCAAGATGGTCTGAAAATCATAGAAAAATAATGGAACCAGAATAGCCAAAATAATCTTGAACTAGACAAAAATGGAATGCTCCCTTTTCCAGATTTGAAAATTTGCTGCAAAAGTAAAATGAACAAAATGGTATACTGGTGTAGGATAGATGTTCTGATTAATAAAATAAAATCAACAGCCTAGAAACAAGGCAGTCAAGACTAATGTGGGAAGAACTGTGTTTTTGACAAATGATGTTGTGACAAGTGAATATCCACCTGCAAAAGAATGAAGTTGTACCCCCTCCTCACACAATATATAAAAATTAACCTAAAATATATCAAAACCTAAATGCAATGGTTACACTATAGAAATGTGGGAGATTGAAATTAAAACATTTCAAAGGACACCATCAGAGAGGAGAGGGAGGTGGTGGGTTACAGACACCTAGCATCTTCCTACACCTCTATATTGATATAATGCAGGTGTATGGCTTCAGGGAGAGGGGGGTGGCATGAAAAGGCACTTGAGTGCAACAGTAACACAGCAGAGTCCAGGTAAAAACCCAGAAATACTGAATGTTAGATTTGTAAAAGGAACAACTCTATACCAGCATTTGATAACACCATCAACAAGAAGGCAAAATCCCCCTCAGTGGGTAGGTAAGCAGATGAGAAGGGAAGCTTTTGCGGGCTCCATAGGCACAGAATCTGGTACTCTGCAATATGGTTTCCAATGGGAGACTTTTGACTATGCACAAAAATCAGACACTGGAGGTGTTCCTCAGATCCTTGTTGTTGTTCCTCAGATTTTAAGCTTGCCTACTGGTGCTGTAGCAGGGAATAACCTTAGAAGGACTCTTACCATTATGTATCTCCAAGACCCAAAAACATCTCCTTTTCACTGGCTAAGTGAAACTCCCCTAGCATATGGACCCAAGAGACTTGTAACTTGGGCATGGGTGAAGGACACAGGTCTACCCTGGAGGGCAGTGTGTGTTATAGGAGAAAGCAAAGAACTTTCCATTTGGGAAACTTTGGGAAGAAAATTGAGGTTGGTTGTGTGTATCTGGGACATGTGTGGGCAGGTAGATCACTTAGCAGTGTTTGTTTCACATACTTCACATGCTGACCCCTTGTGAAACAAAGCTGGGGGACCCAACACCACCAGACTTGTCTTACAAGAAATTTTAAAGGGTGTTCTGCAAGCAGAAATAAAGTGGCTAATTAGTAACACAAAAACATATGAAAATATAAATACAGTTATCCCTTCCTGAGAAGAGTGGGTACTTTTTTTAATAATGATTTTTTATATTTTGAGAATTTCACACATGAGTGTTGTATTTGCATCATTTCTACACATCAGTCCTCCAACTTCTTCATTGTCCTCT
>NW_008334099.1:398471-400214 GCF_000622305.1 Nannospalax galili | reverse complement strand
ATAATCTCTATTTAGTGGTGCTCCTGTGTACAAACAAGTGTTTAGGGCTGACCCCTTGGGATCAGATAACCTTTCAGGAAGCTAGTCCCTGGAAAATACTGATTCTCCCTCCTTCAGTATCCATTGATTGCCTGTAACACTACATCTAGAGGTGGGAACCTGTGCCATATCCCTCATCTACATTGGTACAGCAACTGGTTTTGTCATTATGTAGATTTTGTTAGGCTACCATACTGTGGAGATTTCATGAGTGAAACTTCCCTAGCATGTCTGGAAAGCATTATCTAACAGTAGGAGTCCTGTCCTGCTCTTCTGCCTGTTACAATCTTTGTTCCCTCTTCCATGATGTTCCCTGTGCCTTAAGTGTTGTTCTAGTTTCTTTTGATTGTTGTGACAAACACTCTGACCAATACCAACTTGGGAAAGAAAGGGTTTATTTCTCTTACATCTCCTGGGTCACAGTTCATCAGGGAGCCTAAGGTAGGAACTCAGGGCTGGAACCTGGAGGCAGGAGCTGGAGCACAGACCACGGAGGAATGCTGTTTACTGGCTTGATGACCAAAACTACAAAAATCCTTAACAAAATATTAACAGATCAAACTCAGCTGCACATTTAAAAGTTCTTCAACATGACCATATGAGTGGATTCATATCAATCAGTATCAATAGTTGAAGTGGTAATAAAGTCTCCCAGGCTGAATGTGGTGGTGCACACCTTTAATCCCAGCACTCAGGAGTCAGAGCACTCTGTGAGTTTAATGGCCAGCCTGGTCTACATAGCAAATTCCAGACCAGCCACGGTGACATAATGAGACCCTGTCTCACAAAACAAGACAAAACAGCAAAACACAGAAAAACAAAATTATAATGCTCACTAAAATGCAGAGAATTTAAAGGCAGTAGCAGCAACCTGAAATTAGATAGTTTTGTTAATGTTCTGATTTTCCCTTCCCGGTTTTCACACTCTTCGGTTTTTATACTTACTGAATACCAAGGAATGAATAACTGTAATAGGACACTGTAAACAAGTAACTGTCACTTGCTTTGGGCCCCACTACAGGATCTCCACCCTCCTTAGTGTCCTATCTGTTCTTAAAGGTCACAAGTCATGTCTCAGATCCTTGGTCCCCTTGAGTTTGTCTCCTCTGTTCCTACCTGGTTGAACAGAGTGCTTCATGGAGGGATTTGAACCCATTTAACTTCTATCACTGTTACTGCCTGTGATAATCAAGTTATGCAATCCAGACCAGAGCTCTGTGTCTGGCCCCCCATTACTTAGAACCTTCAGTGTTCAGATCAAGCTGGGCTCAAGTGGAGACAAGACAGTCGCCTTCATCATTTTGTTGTGCACACATGTGCCTGGGTCTCTTTCCTCATGGAAACAACTTCAAGTTCTCTCCTGTGGCACAGAGTCAATACTAACACATACCATACCATGTCCTCATCCAAACCACTGGCCCCAAAGCCACACACCATTTCTGTGGTATTGGTTAATGCTCAGGGTGGAGATATGTTCTATCTTCATTACTCATCTAAACAATAAAATAATTTAAAAATTTTCGTGAACAACAATCGTATCCGTCAAGTACATTCATTCACTAGTTAGGATCTGGGCTCTGGAGCTGCCATTTTAATGTACAAATGAGTGCCTAGACTCATCTAGTCAGCAGGTAATTCTTAGATGGAAGATGGGTGGGTGGGTAGATAGATACATTAGATTGCAAGCTATTTTATTCACTGCTT
>NW_008334099.1:377620-396278 GCF_000622305.1 Nannospalax galili | reverse complement strand
GCACCCACATGGCAGCTAACAACTGTCCATAACTCCAGTTCCAGGGGATCCGACGGCCTCTTCTGTCCTCCGCAGGCATTGCACAACACGGGTGCACTTACGTACATGCAGGCAATATACGCATACACATAAAAATAAAATAAAAATAATTAAAAAATAAAATAAAATTCAGCTGGGAGTGGTGGTGCATGCCTTTAATCCCAGCACTTGGGAGGTAGAGGCAAGTGGATCTCTGTGAGTTCAAGGCCAGCCTGGTCTACATAGAAAGGTCCAGGTTAGCTGGGGCTACAGGGAGACCCTGTCTCAAAAAGACAAAAAAAAAGTGTCCCAACAACAAAAAGTCCAGGACCAGATGGACTCAGTGCTCAATTCTCTCCAACCTTTAAGGAAGTGCTAACTCCAATGTTCCCCAAACTGACCCATAGAACAGAAACGGAAAAACACTACATCAGGTTAGCTGGGGCTACAGGGAGACCCTGTCTCAAAAAGACAAAAAAAAAGTGTCCCAACAACAAAAAGTCCAGGACCAGATGGACTCAGTGCTCAATTCTCTCCAACCTTTAAGGAAGTGCTAACTCCAATGTTCCCCAAACTGACCCATAGAACAGAAACGGAAAAACACTACAAACTCATTCTACAAATTCAGCACTAACTTGATGCCGAATCTCATTAAGGACACAACAAAGAAAAAACACTGTAGACCAACTTCCCTGGTGAAAATATATGTAAATTAATAAAATTCTTGCAAATTATTTTCAACAACACATTAAGAACATCATGCACCAGAAGTAATTTGGTTTATCCTATAGAGGCAAAGTTGATTCAACATACGCAAATTAATAAGTATAGTTCAGCACATAAATAGACTTAAGGACAGAAACCTCATAATCATCTTAATTGATGTAGAAAAAAAGGCCTCCAACAAAGTTCAAAATGACTTCATGATAAATGCCCTGAAGTAACTAGGAATAGAAGGAACATATTTTGGCATAATATAGTCTATATATGACAAATTTATATACAAAATTATACTAGTGGGGAAAACTGACCATTTCCTCTAAAATCTGGAATGAGAAACAAGGCTATTTACACTTTATATTTAATTTGACCTAACACTCGAAATCTGGAACAGTATAACAAGGGAAAGACAGAAAAGGGATACAACTAAGAAAGGAAAAGTCAAAGCATCCATATTTTCAGAAAACAAGATCTTATACTTAAAACACCCTAAATACTCCACCAGAAAACTATCCTTACAAACACTTTTTTATTGTATATACCAATAACTACTCACCAACAAACAACTTAGGGGGAAAATTGCAATTCACAGTAGCTTCAAAAAAAAAAAACACTTGGAAACAAACTTAAGAAGTGAAAGACTTCTATAATGAAAACTTTAAGATACTGATAGAATAAATTGACGGAGATACTAGAAGATGGGTAGACCCCCATGCTCATAGATAGGCAGAATTGATATCATGAAACTGGCTACATTATGAAAAATAATCTATAGATTCAATGAAATTCTCATCAAAACCCCGAAGACATGTTTCGTACAAGTAGAAAAAATAATTCTAAAAATTGTATGGAAGGACAAAAAGGTCCAATAGCTAAAGCAATCCTTAACAGAAAGAGTGGTATGCATTTTATACATTAAAATGAAGCATAATTCAATTAAAAAAATTTATTTACTTAATTTTAAATTTTTATGTGTATGCATGTATTGTCTGCATGTAGGTAAGTGCACCCATGTCACACAATGCTTGAGGGGGTCAGAAGAGGCTATCGGATCCCCTGGGACTGGATTTATGGACAGTTGTTAGCTGCCATGTGGGTTCTGGGATTTGAACCCGGGTCTTCTGCAAGAACGGTCAGTGTTTTTAACCACTGAGACATCTCTCCAGCCCCCATAATTCAGTTTTTATGAAGCATTTACATAATTTTTGTTTTATTTCTATTTTATATGTATGTGTGTATTCGTGCATGTATGCAAGTGCATCCGTGTTATGCAGTTCCCTTGGAGGACAGAAGAGGGTGATGGATCCCCTGGAACTGGTACTATGAATGGTTGTTAGCCACCATGTGGGTGCTGTTATTTAAACCCAGGTCTTCTGCAAGAACAGCCAGTGCTGTTAATCACTGAACCATCTCTCTAGCCCCAGAATTTACATCATTTTTAATAATACTGGTGAATCTAGAGGACATTATGATAATGAAATGACACAGTATCAACTATTGCAAGGTTCAACTTGTATGTCAAGTCTAAAAGGAAGTTCTAGAAGCAGAAAGTGAAATGGTGGTTGCTTGGGGCTAGATGAGAATAGAGGGATAAGAAGTGGTATTATATACAGAACATCTCCAACTTATGATAGTTCAACTTTGGACTTTTCAAATTTATAACCGTGTAAAAGTAATATGCATTCAGTATAAACTATTTTTTGAATTTTGATCTTTTCTTGGACCACTAGTAATACATATGAAACGTGCTCACAATGCTAGATTATGGCATAGCTACAACTTCTAGTAAGTCATGCAACCATGAAGTGGGAAAAATGATATTCTACAGCACACTGTATTGTCAGTATCATCCATCTATATACTGCATTTTGATATTTTTTCATCCTGTCATGTCTAGAAAACACCCGTCTGTGTCTCTTGCTCCTGTTTTGAAGAGAAAAGTCATGCTTTAAATCAAACTCAAGATAAATTGCCTAGCATAAAGGTGATAATCTTGTGTCCTGGATAGCATTAAGTGGCAACTTGACACATGGCCTGCAGACATTTGAGAGGAGAGCTTCAATTGAGGAATTATCAAGATTAGATTCACCTGTTGGCCTGTCTACAAGGGATTCTCTTGCTGTTTTAATTGATGTAGGAGGACCCAACCCACTGTGGGCAGCACCATCCCTAAGTGGTTCTGAACTGTTCAAGAAAGCTAGCTGAGCTAGTCAGCAAGCAGCATTCTCCATGGTTCCTGATGTACTTCTTTGGCTGTTGAATTTAGTTCTCTGTTCTGAGGCATGGCTGTGTGGAATAACAAAGAGGCCTGACTCCAGGTCTGTTTGGCTTCCCTCAATGATGGACTATGACTTAGAATTGTAAGCAAAATCCCTTCCTCCTCTAAGTTGCTTTTGGTCAGAATGTTTTTATCACAACAGAAAGGAAGCTAGAACACCCAGTAAAGGCAATTTTACATAATTGACAGTCCTGACTATAGTAAAGGAAAAGTGAATCGGTGATGCAAAAAAAATTGTCACCATCAGTTGAATTCATTGTCATGATAAAGAAAAGCATTGAGTTGTGGCATGATGGGGAAAAATTATTTGTCCAATGGAAGAAAGATCAGATACAGAAGCACATATTCCTTTCCCTACTATTCAGGCTAAGGAAGGAAGTCTTTTTGATATGCTAAAATTGAGTGTGGATGATTAGCCTTCCTATGCATACATGTTTATAAAAAGCCATGGGTTTTTTCAATACTTCAAAAGACATCATGATTTTCATTATGTAAATCTAGTAGTGAGGCAACTAGTCCAAACACTGAAAGTGACAATGTTTAGGGAAGAGTTGCACAGAATAATTGTGGGGGAGAAGTAGTCACCAGAACAAATAATATTGATAAAATGGTCTTACTATGGGAGCATATGCTGGAGTGCATTTACACGTGTCAAGAATCCAAGACAACACCAAAATTTAAGGTATTCAAAGACTGTATAACACTGATTTTGGGGGAAATATCTCAGGGTTCAAATTAAAACAGTTTCTAATCTACCACTCAAAGAACTCTAGAGCATTCAAGGATGTAAATACAAATACGCTTGTTTTATTATTGCCATAAGAAGAATGCCTGAATGATATCAGCATTATCTCAAGACTGGGTTTTGGACTGCTTTTTTCCACAGGGAAGAGTATGTTGTAGGCAAAACATTTTTATTATTATTTTAACTCATGAAATTAATGAGTTTTATTATTATATTTTCATACAAATATGGCATAAGACTTTGTTCCTATTGGTTCCCCTATTTTTCTCTACAATTCCTAATGTCCTTACCCTTGGTTGTCTCTTTCTTTCCCCTAAATAGTTCCCCTTTCTGTTTTTAAAAAGTATTTTATTATTTTTATTTTGTGTGTATTTATGTATTGCCTGCATGTAGGTAAGTGCATCCGTGTCGTGCAATGCCTGGGGAGGTCAGAAGAGGCTGTTGGATCCCCTGGGACTGGAGTTACAGACAGTTGTTAGCTGCCATGTGGGTGCTGGAATTTGAACCCGGGTCTTCTGCAAGAACAACCAGTGTTCTTAACCACTGAGCCATCTACCCCCTCCCCCTTTCTATTTTTATATCACATGTTCTCTTCCTCTTTTGGATTTATCCTTCCTCCACTCCTCTCTTGAGATAAATTCCTTCCTTGCTGCGGTCTCCTTTATAGTTTCATTACATATATACAAACACATACACAGACACTCACAGACCCCCCCCATACACACACTTAACTCACAGATACCCCCTCCCCCATACACACACTTAACTCTAGATTCTACATTTGAGAGAAATATGCACTACTTGACCTTTTTAATCTGGCCTACTTCACTTTCATAATGATTTGAACTTCCACATCCATTTCATGGAAATGGCACAGTTTCATTTCTCTTACTGCTGAATAAAATTCCATTATGTACCAAATGTTTTTTGTTCACTCATCTATTAATGGCTGTCTGGCCTGGTTCTATTTCTTAGTTATTATGAATCACACAGAAATAAATATGGATGCACAAGTATGTCTGTAGCATGTTGACTTCAGGTATATACCGAGGACTAGCATTTCTGGGTCATATTTCAGCTATGTTTGTAGTTTTGGGAAGCATTTCCATAGTGGGTACACCAGTTTACAGGTCCACCAGCCATGCATAGGATTCCTCTTTCCCCATGTCCATGATAACTTTTGTTATCAGTTGCTTTCTTAATGATAGTCATTCTTAAAAAGATGAGATAGAATTTCAAAGCTGTTTTAATTTCTATTTCCCTAATAGCTACAGATGAAGAATACTCATAAAAATTATTAACCATTTATCTTTCTTACTGAGCTAGCTCATTGGGTGGTTTGGTTTTTGATATTAAAAATTCACAATTCTTATATAGTCAGAAGTTAATCTAGTCTACCTGTCTGAGATATAGTTGGCAAAATTTTTCTTTCCCACTCTGCAGGATTTCTTTTCACTTTGGTGACTGTCTCCTTTGATGTGCAGTTTTTAAATTTTATATATCCCCGGGGTTATTTCCTGTGGTCTCATCATTTTGTCCTCATACCTTAACTTATTATCTGAAATAATAGTAAATCATGTTTTGAGACTAAGACTCTATGACCAAAAAGTAGTAAGAGTGAATTACTGGAAAGTCTCACTTCACCCAAAGCAAAGATAATATATCTCAACTCAATATAAGCTTTAAAGATATTTCCTTTCTTTTAAAAAGTTTTTCATAGAACCTGAAAGAGGGGGATAGTAGGTAACAGATGTTATCAGGGGGGAGGGGGGAGGGACATACACGGGGGGGGGCCACTGTGAGGGAGGAAGGAACTCAGGAGAAGGGGGATGGCAGGAGATAGGTGTTATTGAGGGGAGTGAAGGGATACTGGGGACACTTGGACTATGGAGGGAGGAGGGGGTTGGATGGGGGAGAGAGAATAGAGATGAATGAATCTGGGGTGGGGGTGGCTAGGGAAGGCAGAGGGAAATGTGTTGCCTCTGAAACACCCTGAGAAATGCACATATGTTGTCTGAACATTAATGCATATGTATACCTGGAGGCTGTATGGCAAGGAACACTATGCCAGACAGGAGAGACCTCCCTTTGAATAGTTTGTCAGAGTGGTCCAAGAGACTCACAAAACAACACAGGCCAGGGCTCTTGGTTATATCCCCGAACTGGAAGAAAAGACCCCACTGGGGAAGACAGGACATACTTTGGACACAGAACTTGGAACAATGGAGCAGGGGCTCACCTGGAAGCCTTCTACCTGAAGTTTAGCCCTCATAGTTCTGGAGGATACTACACAAGCTGCTAAGGGACAGAATCAATCAATGGCCCAACCAAGCCCTAAAGTCTAATAACCATAATGACTGGCATGGCAAACTACCTTTATTGGTGCAGTACTGACACTATTATCTTGGGGGGGGGTAGTCAACAGCTTTCTAATTGGATTTAAAGCCCTCTCAGTGTGCTTGAACTCACGGGTGGCACTGTAAGCACAGTCAAATACGTATGACTGGAGAGGTTGTAGATCATAGAGAAAACCATATCTTTGTCATATCTCTAGACAAATTAAATTTCTTACCTTATATGAAATATGTATCCTTATATTTACAGACAAGTATACCATACACCACTCGCCAAAGAAGCTTTTTTTTTTTTTTCTTGCAACAGATGGAGGCTACCACAGAATCCCACAACCGGTTAGGCACAGAGAATATACGTCTGACAGATTCCCAGTCCTAGGTGACATATCTACAGTGGAACCTCTACACCTTAGACTTATGGAACATAGTGAAAGGGAGAGAGAGAAAAAAACTAGTGTATCCCTCAACTGTCACCAGTGAAGCTTCCTTACACAACAGAGTACCATACACACAAAAGGCCACAACTGACCAACTTTTAAAGAATAAGAGACTGCAGAGTGTGTGTGCCTGTTTAGAACTCCTATATTAAACCTCTCCCACCCAGGGCTCAGGGATCATTGTGGAAGAGGTGGGCGGAAAGAGCCAGGGATGATCCGTGAACATAGGGAGCCAGAGACTTGTACAGGCCACTGGAAGCTTGTACTTGTGAAATTGTGGAGGTGGCAACACCAAGCACAGGATCCATGCCAACTCAGTCAGACAAGGGCCCAGGGTGGAGTGAGGGAAATGGGTGGTGGGTTGGCCCTGGTCTGGGAACTGTTGGAGACTGATTGTTCCTGAGTGAGGGAGAGAGGGCATTGCCAACAATCTCTAGATGAGCTGAAGGTTTGCACTGAGGGTCACCTGGGTGCAGATGCTTGACTGGATGGGACTTGGCATGTATGGTGGAGTACATGAAACCTGGTGGAGGGTAGAGGGCATGGATGGGGGAAGGGGGTCTAGATTTGATTAAGAACTATTGTATGAAATGTACAAAAGTGCAATAAATATTAAAAAATGTTTTTCTTTATTTTATTATTATTGCATTTGTGTGTGTGTGTGTGTGTGTGTGTGTGTGTGTGTATGTTGTGTATGAGTGTGGGGAACACACATGTGGAGGTCAGAAGACTTTTTTTTTTGGTCTTTTTTGAGACAGGGTCACCCTGTAGCCCAGCTGGCCTGCTATGTAGACCATGCTGGCCTTGAACTCTGTCTCTGCTTCCCAAGTACTGGGATTAAAGGCATGCTCTACCACATCCAGCTTTAAAGGATAACTATTAAGAAGTTGGTTCTCTCTTTTCACCTTTACATGTCTTATGAGAATAAAATTCAGGTCACCAGGCTTGTGTGGCAAGTGTATATACTGGGACATTTTGATGGCCTGATATTTGTTTTTTCTAGCCCATAACTTACATATAGTAATACAGTTTACATAGTTAATAGCACTACAATAGAATGGTTGGATACATTTTTTGTTTTTCTTTTTAAAATTGGTTTTTATTGAATTTTTCTGTATTCATACAGAACATGTTAATCTTAATCATCTTTATACCGCCATTCTCACTGGCACCCTCCCATAGCCCCCCACTGGAACCCATATACTCTATCATCCCTATTAAAGCCCTCTGTGTCAAGTCAGTGTCCCCAGATGTTCTCCAGTGCAAGTTCATCCACTGAGGTCTAGTCAGCTTATCTAGAGTCCCTTCTTTGATGAAGATCAGCTCTTCTTCACCTAGCAGCAATCAGTTGCCAGTATTTTTTCAGATAAGATGGGGGTTTGCTGTTCACTTTCCCAATTCTATGTTGGGTTTTTGTCTCCCTGAGTTTGCATGGGACATGTGTATGTTGACACCATTGCCATTGCATCATATGAGCAGGTTCCCAGGAGCTTGTAGGACTCCGTTTCTATATAGTCCTGAATCTCCTCTCTGGCTCTTAGAATCTTTCTGTTCCCTCTTCCAAGATTGTCCCTGAACGTTGGGTGGGTGAAGTGTAATAAAGAAGCCCTGTCCAAGGACCAGAATTCAGCAGACTTTTTATCTCTACGCTTTGGACATTTGTGACCTTTTGCGTTCTTAGCCCTCTGCTGTATGAGGGAGACTCATTAATGAGAACTGAGAGATTCATTAGTGTCCTGTCCCCTTCTTTACCTCTGTTATATGTTCCATGAGTCTTAGGTGTAGAGTTTGCATTGTAGATGTGTCACTTAGGCCTGGGCAATTCATAGACAATGTCTGTGTGTGACCTGTTGTGGTACTTGGTAATAGTCTCCAACTGGTGCAAGTGAGCTTCTTCGATGAGTGGTGAATGGGATATTTGTCTGTAAATATAAGGATACATATTTTGCACATAGTAAGAAATCACATTAGTCTAGGGATGTGACAGTCTTGGGATTTCTCTAAGATCTATGAACACGCCAGTCATGTGTTTTTTTGCTTTTTTTTTACAGTACCACACGCGTTTCCTCCCATTGAGTGAGCTTTTAGTCCAATTACGTAGCTGTTGATTGCCACCAAGATAAAAGTACCACTACTGTACCATTGCTGTATGCTGTGCTGGCCATTGATGTGGTTATTTGGTCTTGAAGCTGGTGTTGGACCACTGATTGATGTTTTTCCCTTGGCAAATTCATAGCACTCTCCAAAGCTCTGAGAGCTAGCCTTCAGGGGAAGTGATATCAGGTCAGTTGCAGCTCTATTGCTCCAAATCCAAAGTATGTTCTTTCTTCAGCAGTAGGGTCTTACCTTCAAAATTTGAGAGGCCATTAAGGGCTGTGGCAATAGCCTGAGTAATTTTGGGAGTGTCTTAGAGTATCCTGGCCAACAACTCAAAGGAAGGTTTCTCCTGTCTGGCATTGTTTCTTGTTATATAGCCTTTATCTATACACATGGACTCAAGAAAAGATAAAGTAGGATGGGGCCTGAATACTAATTCAATTTCACTAACACCATCCATTACTGGATCAGTTGCCACTGTTGCATTGTTATCACCAAATTCTAGTCCAGAATCATCATATGTTTTGGTCCGTTTGTTAGTGGGGCCTGCTTCCTGATTGTTATGTGTGGATGCATTACTACAGTGGGAACTGCCGCCGTTATCTTCTGCTCCACTACCCTTTTAATCTGTTGCTTCTTGCATCCCTGTAATCTTTTCATGGCATGTATCTTCAGTCCTTCCTCAATGCTGTGGCTGAGTGCTTGCTGATTATTGTGCTTGTTGATCCTGGCTAATACTCTCTCTTGATGAGTTTCATATTCATCACGACTTGGATAAATTTTGCTGAGGAGCACATCAAAATTTGGGTCTGGCCTTAGTGATCTTTTGGAAATTCTTTTTTTCCCAACAGGTAAGGCATTCTTTGTTGCCACTTCTATGAGCTGTGATAATGCAATCTGCACAAAAACGATGTAAACACTCCTTTGTAGTCATGGTGTTCTTCAACATATCCAAACAAATTGGGCACATTAACTCAACGTGTAGACTTCTAGGTGAAGCCACAATTTCCAAGCCATCTGTTATTGCTTCCTGAGGTGTTCTTTGCAATTCATACAAACTGACTTCCCATGTTTTGTTTATTGGTTGAGTTCCATTTGTCTGCACAGCCTGAAACATTGTGGCTCCCCTCAGCCCGGAGCTCCGCTGCCCATTGCCAGAGCGAGACTCGGATCAACCACCCTAGCCTATGCACAATATCAAAATAACCCCATATTTTAACCATTTCTCCCTTAGTAACACCTGTCTCCTACTGTTCTTCTCTCTCAGGTTCTTTCTTTATCTTTACTTCTCTCGTTCCTTTTCATTATTATGGTTCCTGCAGTTATGTCTCGATGCATACTCACATAAGGATTTGGTGCTAGTATCCACATTTGAGGGAGAACATACATCATTGGTTTTTCTGAGTCTGTGTTACTTCACTTAGTGTAACAGTTTCTAGTTCCATCCATTTTCCTGCAAATTCCATGATTTCGTCTTTCTTTACTGCTGAGTAAAACTCCATTGCATAAATGAACAACATTTTCATTATACACTGTCAGGTGAGGGACACTTAGGTTGCTTCCATCTCTTAGCTATTGTGAAAAGAGCACCAACAAACATAGATGTACAAGTGTCTCTGCAATAGGACGAGTTGTTTGGGTATATGCCAAGGAGTGGTATAACTTGGTCAAATGGTAGGTTCATTTGTAGTTTTTTAAGAGTCCTCCACACTGCTTTCCATAGGGGGTTGCAAGAATTTGCATTCCTACCAGCAGTGGATGAGCATTCGCTCTCTTTCCCCACATGTTCTCCAGCATTTGGTATCATGTGTTATCTTGATCTTAGGCAGTCTGACTGGGGTAAGATGAAATCTTAAAGTTGTTTTAATTTGCATTTCCCTAATTACTAATGATGTTGAACAACTTTTAACATGTTTCTTAGCCATCTGTTCAGATCCTTAGCCTAAATTTTTTCTTTGGTCTTTTTGAGACAGGGTCACCGTGTAGCCCCAGCTGGCCTGGAACTCACTATGCAGACCATGCTGACCTCTCACAGAGATCCACCTGCTTCTGTCCCCCAAGTGCTGTGACTAAAGGTGTATGCCACCATGTGCCACCATGCCGGCCTGGCCTTTATTTTATTTTATTTTATTTTATTATTTTTTTGGTTCCTTAGCCCATCTTTTACTTGGGTCACTTGTTTTCTTGATCCTCTGTTTTTTGAGTTCTTTATCTATTCTGGATGTTAAACTTCTGTCAGATGTGTCACTGGTGAAGATTTTCTCCCACTCTATGGGTTTTCTCTTCATTTCTTTAGTTGCTTCTTTTGATGTACAGAAGCTTTTTAGTTTAATGAGATCCCATTTGTTGATTCTTGTCCTTAATTCGTAAGCAATTGCTGTCCGGTTTAGAAAGTCCTTTCCCACACTTATATCTTGTAGGTTGTTACCAATGTTTTCTTCTAACAGTTTCAGAGTTTCAGGCTTCACACTGAGGTCTTTGATCCATTTGGAGTTGACTTTTGTGCAGGGTGAAAGATAGGGGTTTAGTTTCATTCTTCTACAGGGGGAGATCCAGTTTTCCCAGCACCATTTGCTGAACATGCTGTCTTTCCTCCAGTTAATGTTCTTGGCCCCTTTGTCAAATATCAGGTGGCTGAAAATGCAATTACTCATATTTGGGTCTTCAATTTTGTTCCATTGATCTTGGGTCTATTTTTATGCCAGTACCAGTTGTTTTATGACTATAGCTCTGTAATACAGTTTAAAGTCTGATATAGTAATCCCCCCAGCATTGCTCTTAGTGCTCAGGGGTGCTTTGGCTAGCTGAGGTCTTTTGTGCTTCCATATGAATCTTAGGACGGTTTTCTCCAACTCTGTGAAGAATGTCATGGAGATTTTGATTGGCATTCCAATGAATCTATAAATGGCTTTTGGTAGGATGGTCATTTTCACAATATTAATTCTTCCAATCTATGAGCATGGGAGGTCCTTCCATCTTCTGGTGTCTTCCTCAATCTCTTTCTTTAAAGATTTAAAATTTTTATTGTAGAGGTCTTTAATGTCTTTGGTCAGGTTTGTTCTGGGATTTTATTTTATTTTATTTTATTATTTCATCTGAGGCTACTGTGAAAGAAAGGGTTTCCATGTACTTTTTCTCCAATTGCTTGTTATTGGCATATAGAAAGAGAAAGGCTATTGATTTTTTTAGATTAATTTTATTGCCTGCCACTTTACTGAAAGTATTAATCATGAGAAAACTCTTTTAGGAGTTTTCTGGTGGAGTTTTTGGCATCTCAGGTACAAAACCATATCATCTGCAAACTGGGATGATTTGACCTCTTCCTTTCCAATTAGTATTCTTTAATTTCCTTCTCTTGTCTTATTGAGCTAGTAAGAGTTTCAAGCACTATATTAAAAAGGAGTGGAGATAGTGGATAGACTTGAGTGGTTCATGATTTTAATAGAAATGCTTCCAGTTTTTCACCATTTAGAATGATGTTGGCTTTGGGTTTATTATATAAAGCTTTAATTATATTGAGGTATGCTTCCTCCAGTACAATTTCCTTTAGGACTTTGAACATAAATGCATGTTAACTTTTGTCAAAGGACTTTTCTGCATCTGTTGAAATGACCATGTGGTTTTTGTCTTTGAGCTCATTTATATGATTTATAATGTTTATTGACTTACCTGTATTGAAACTTCCCTGAGTCTCTGGAATAAAGTCAACTTGATGATGGTGGACGATATTTTTGATGTGTGTCTGTATGCGGTCTGCAATTATTTTGTTGAGAATTTTGACATATGTATTCAATAAGGACATGGGTATATAGTTTTCATTCTTGGTTGTATCATTACCTTGTTTTGATATTAGAGTGATGTTGGTTTCACAGAAGGAATTTGGAAGTTCTCCCTCTGTTTCTATCTTTTTGAATAAACTAAGTAGTATTAAATATAGATCGTCTTTAAATGTCTGGTAGAATTCTGCTCTGAAGTCATCTGGGCCTGGGCTTTTTTCAATTGGGAGGTTTTGTATTACTGTTTCAATTTCCTTATGTGTTATGGGTCTGTTTAAGCTGTTGATCTCTTCTTGGTTTAGCTTTGGTGATTTCCATGATTTTAGATACACATCCATTTCTTTTAGATTTTCTAATGTAATAGCGTATTGGTTTTTAAAGTATTCTGTTATAATGTTGTGGATCTTTCTGTTGTCTCTTGTCATGTTTCTCCTTTCATCTCTGATTTTGTTGATTTGTAGTTCCTTCCTTCCTTCCTTCCTTCCTTCCTTCCTTCCTTTCTTTCTTTCTTTCTTTCTTTCTTTCTTTCTTTCTTTCTTCTTTCTTTCTTTGTTAACTGGGCTAAGGGTCTGCCTATCTTGTTTATTGTAGGAAACCAGGATGCCAGGCCCTAGGGTGAGGTGAGCCTAAAACTTATAGGTCCAGGCTGCATTCTCTGCTAAATGGAGGGGCACTAAAAACAGTGCCTCTAATAATCCGTTTCTTGCAGAATGCTGCTAGACTGGCAGGAGGAAGCGTCCCGGTCATAAAAGTGCATGTTTCCTGCTCTGTGGGAAAGCGTCTTGGTCAACAACACTTAGCTCATCTCCTTGTCCTAAACAAATAACTCAGCTATCCCTGGCTAAGAGATTAGGCCAGGTTAAAGGTTTACTCCTGAGCTAAAAGCTAAAAGTTTACCATGCTTTTAGCTCTAAGAAAGAAAACACTGTGGCCAATAAATTACTGGATGGGCATTGATAACCTTGAGTAAAAGTTTAAGAATCCTTCTGGTGCCAACTAACAGACTAAATGTCCTGTTTCTTTATACCCTAAATCTTTGTATGTGACTACCATATCCCACATGACTGCTAGTTCCTTGGAATGTATAAAAACCATCTAATTTTAAAATAAATTGTCCTGTTGGGAAGACACAGGTCCCAGAGTTTATGACTCTGTCGCCTGTCAGACCCTCTGCCCCAAGCCAGCAGGTTCCCCGCTAAGCAAAGCAAACCTGAGTCCCAACAGTTTATCTTTTCAAAGAACCAGCTTTTGGATTCATTGAGTCTTTGTATTGTTTTCTTTGCTTCTATTTCATTAATTTCTGCTCTTATTTTTCTTATTTCTTCTTGTCTGCTGGGTTTGATTTCATTTGCTGTTGCTTTTCAAGTGTCTTGAGTTGTAATGTTATGTCATTTATTTTTAAGTAGGTCAATATGATAAATATATTTCAGTGACTAGCCATGTCTAATTCTGATTGCACTAATTGTCAATGGAGTTAAAAGGAAAGCAACACTTTCACAATCACTGCCTCAAGGGAATAAAATATATTGGATTCTTTTACAATACAAAAACAGTTCTTGCCACATCAACACTCAGAAAGTTGTATTCACATATGTACCACAAAAAGAAAAAAACAAACTATGACAGTTAAGACCAAACAGAAAGTTTTATATCGCTTTTCATGACACATATGCCCTTCTGCCACATTCCATTCTTCCTCATCATCTAATATTGTCCTCTTTTGGAGTTCTACTCAGTGGTAAAAAAAGACGAAATTTGCAGGAAAATGGATGGAACTAGAAACTGTTATGCTAAGTGAAGTAACACAGACTCAGAAAAACAAATAATGTATGTTCTCCCTCATATGTGGATCCTATCACCAAATCCTTATGTGTAAGTATGTATGAAGACATAACTGCAGGAACCATTATAATGTAAAGGAGGTAAAGAGAAAGAAAGAACCTGAGAGAGAAGAACAGTAGGAGGCAGGTGTTACTATGGGAGAAATAGTTTAAAATGGAGTTATTTAAATGGGAAGGGGAGGGAGGTTTATGGAAGTTACCTTGGGGATAAAGGGAAATAAGGAGCTCAAGAGAAGTGGGACCAGTAGGACACTGGTATTTTCTAGGGAGAAATAGGGAAATCAGCGACACTTTAAATGGGAAAGCCATGATGGAAAGATTAGACAGGGAGAGATAGAGGAGAGACAAATAATGTCTAGCTAGTTTAAAAAAAACAGAGGCAATTATATTAGTCCAATAACCTAATGATAAATTACATCTAAAGTATCTTTGCATGAGTCTAAGTGCTGTTACAATAATGGTGGGGAACTTGAACACCCTACTCTCATTTTTGGATAGATCTTCCAAACTGAAAACAAATGAAATCTTAGAACTAAAGTATACTATTGGTAGGACATAGTGGCACATGCCTTTAATCCTAGCACTTGGGAGGCAGAGACAGGCAGATCTCCATGTTATCAAGGCCAGTCTGGTCTATATAGTGAGTTCCAGGCCAGCTGGGGCTATGGAGAGACACTGTCTCAAGAAAAACAAAAATAAAATAAATAAATAAATACATAAGTAAAATAAGCTATGGATCAATGTGATTTAACTGATATACACACAGATATATATGTATACATGTATGTATTCTTGCCTTGTATTTCTAAATATAATAAATTTTGGAAAAGTTTCCGTTGATTGCTGAGAAAAACTGTTTTGTGGAATATTTTTTTCTCAGCAGTCCATGGAACATTTTCCAAAATTTATCATATTATAGGATGTAAGGTAAGTCTATAAATACAAAAAACTTGAGATAATTCCTTGTGCCTTGTCAGACCACAATTAAATAAAATAGAAGTCAGTGAGAGAAACCACAGAAACAAATTTTTGAATGAACCAACAAATATCTAAGCAAACGGATGAAATTATAACAAATTTTTGAATGAAAAAACAAACATCTAAGCAAACAGATGAAATTAAAAATTCCTAGTGACAAATTATAACAAAAAACAAAACCTATCAGAATCTCTGGGACACAGCCAAGGCAGTCTTACGAGGAAAGTTTATGACATAAGTGTTCACATTAAGAAATCTTAAAGAAGCAAAGCAAACTAAATCAAACCAAACCAAACCAAAAACCAATTCTTTGGTGTACATATAATTTTGCCATTCATTAAAGACAGAAGCAAATGTCCATACTAATGAGGTGGATATGCTAGTTTATTTTCACATAAAGAATTAGGTCTTCACTGAATATTCGATACTGTAGAATATGAATTAGACAAACCACTTACCTTTCATAACTTTTTGCTGTTAACCAACCAATACGTAATTTGTCTATGCTGTAACCATGGTATAAAAATGTAAGAACTTTCTCTCTTTAGGGTCCATACTTTTCCTGGAAAAAAAGAAATCTAAAGGATACAGTTAAATAACCTAATTATGCACCTAAATACTCTTCAAAAGAACAAGTAGCTAATTCCAATCCCTGTACAGAGCAAGAAATAGAGACTAAGAGAACAACACATAAAACTAATTAAACAAAGTGTTGGTTCTTTGAAAAAGTAAACAAGATTCACAAACCCTTAGCCAATCTAACAAAATAAAGAGGAAGACACAAATTATCAAAATGAGAGATGAAAAGGGTGTCATTATAACAGACTTTAATGAAATACAGAACATTATTAGAGATTACTTTGTAAATATGTACTCTAAAAATTTCAAAAACCTAGAAGAAATAGAATTTATAAATGTCTATCATCTACTAAAATTAAAACCAGAAGATATAAATAACTTAGACCCATTTTAATCAACAAGATAGAAGCTATAAGCTATCGTCTCCTTTCAAAGAAAAGTCTAGGATTAGTTGACTAATTAGTTTACTGCTTAATTCTATCAAACTTTGAAGGAAAATTTCATGCCAATTTTTAATTTGTTCCCACAAATTAGAAAATGAAGGAACTCTACCAATTTAATTCTATGAAGTCAGAATTATTCTGATACCAAAACCAGGCAAAGACACAACAAAATAAGAAAACTACTGACCAACTTTTGGTGAATATAGATGCAAAAAATACTCAACAAATACTTGCAAACGGAATTCAAGAACGTATTAAGAAGATCATACATTATGACCAAGTGGGCTTCATTTCAGAAAGGCAAGTTTGGTTCAACAAATGGAAATCAAGAAATATAATACACCATACAAATATATAGACACACTAAAGGACAGAAACCACATAGTTATCTCAGTTGGTCCTGAAAAGGCATTTGACAAAGTTCAACATACCTTTATGATAAAAATCTTGGAGAGGTTAGGAATAGATGGTGCATGCCTCAAATAATAAAGGCTATATGCAACAAACCTAAAACCAACATTATATTAAATGGAGATGCACTGAGAGCATATCATCTAAAATCAGGAACGAGACAAAAATGCCCACTCTCTTATTTAATATAGTGTTTGAAGTCTTAACTATAGCAATTAGATAAGGGAAAAGCAGAAAGGGGATAAAAATAGGAAAAGAAATCAAACTATTTTGATTTGCAAATGATATGATTCTGTTCTTAAAAGACCCTATAGAATCTACTAGAAAACTCCCAGATCTAGTAAATGCTTACAACCAGAATGACAGAATCAATATTGTGAAAATAACTATACTACCCAAATTAATCTACAGATTTAATGCAATATATTATCAAAATTCTAGTGTCATATTTTATAGAACTAGAAAAAATAATTCAAGAATCCATATGGAATCACTAAAGCCTATGAATAGGTCTTCCAGAGGTTCTAGGTTCTATTCCCAGCATCCATGCTGTGGCTAACAAGCATCCATAAGTCTAGTCCAGGGGATCTGAAGCCTTCTTCTGGCCTTGGAGGCTTTGCACAGCATGGTTGCACTTACATACATGCAGGTAAAACACTCATACATAAAATAAAAATAAATTTAAAAAGGTAAAGATATTGGAACAAGCAATGATCTTCTGTATAAGTCTTCAATACCTCAGGAAACAAAACCAAGTATTGATAAATAGGATTACATTGAATGAAAAAACTCCACAGCAGAGGAAATAGCCAACACAGGAAACAATCTATAGGATAGGAGAATATCATTACTAGCTATTGATCTGAAAGGATTAATAACCAGAATATGTAAATAACTCAAACAACTTAAGAAAAAATTCGAATAAAACATGTGTAATTATCTAGGCGTGGTGGTGCATGCCTTTGGTCCTACAGGGAGAGGGAGACCCTGTCTCCCCACCGCAAAAAAAACCCCAAACATTTGTAATTGACCTGAGTAGATACTTCTCAAAAGAGGAAAAAATAGAGCTGGAGAGATGGCTCAGCAGTTAAGAACACTTGCTGTTCTTCCAGAGGACCCGGGTTAGATTCCCAGCACATGGAGGCTAACAACTGTCTGTAACTCCAGTTTCAGGGGCTATGACATCTCCTTCTGGCCTCTGTGGGCATTATATGCATGTGGTACACTTACATGCAGGCTGAACACTCAATACACATTAAAAAAAAACCCAAACCCTAAATAAGTTTTTTAATAAAAAAGAAAAAAAGAGGAAGAAAATCAAAATTACATTGAGATAATATCTTACCTCAGTTTACTGATCATAAAACCCTGTAGAAATAACAAACATTCCTGAGGGTGTGGAAAAAAAGGAATCCTGATACACTGTTAGTGAGAATGTAAATTACTACGGTTACTGTAGCAAATAGTATAGGGGTTCCTTAACAAAATGAAAAATAGAACTATAATATCATCCAGCGACAGTGTTTACCTGGTTAGATATCCAAAGAAATGCCACCAGCAAATGAAAGAGTAATCTCTATACTCATGTTTACTGAAGCACTATTCACAATATTCAAATTTTGGAATCAGCTTAGGAACCTGTTGACTGATGTGTGGATAAAGAATATAGTCCAAGCTGGGTGTCGTGGTACATATCTTTAATTTCAGCACTTGGGAGGCAGAAGCAGGTGGATCTCTATGAAACTGAGGCCAACCTGGTCTATATAGTGAGTTCCAGGCTGACTGGGGCTACAAATAAGTTGGGGGAGATGAACTCAATGTGTTTGCAAATGTTGAGATAGGATCTCACTATGTAGCCCAGGATGACACTGAACTCACAGTGATCTGCCTGCCTCTGCCTCCCAAGTGCTAAGATAAAATTATAAAAATAAAATTATAAATAATAATATATATTATTAAATACAAAAGGTCTAAACTTATT
>NW_008334099.1:377069-377577 GCF_000622305.1 Nannospalax galili | reverse complement strand
ACATACAATTGGACCAGATAAACTGATTTGTTTTTACTCTTGAGGTCGTTTGAGGATCTGTTCCTCAGGGGTCCCATGGGCTTGGGAGGAACCCCTCGATCCTTTCTTTTACCACTTCCGCTTATGAGAAGATAAGACAAAGGTCCTGCTCGACCATGGTTGGCTTCACTTGGAAGCATGAAGGAGATGATTCCTCTGTGTTGAACCTCCTCTTTGTAGGCTGGACACTGGTTCAAGTCCATCTGGTGGGGTGTCCTCGGCCTCCTTGATCAAGAGGACAGGTGACCCATCACCATTATAGGACATTTTGAGAGATGCTCATAGTCCCCTGGAACTAGTCGACCTAGGAGGAAAAGGAGCAAAAACTGTCCTTTATGTCCCTCTGACCAAATTATTATAGACCTCAAAGTATGTCTGTTAAACAACCAAGAAGGTTTGTTCCACCAGTCTGGTACTTTTAATTACTGTGTGTCATGTAGATAAATCTTGGGCAAAGACCAGTTGTTCT
>NW_008334099.1:361411-377054 GCF_000622305.1 Nannospalax galili | reverse complement strand
AGGAGTAAAATCTCATTTAATTTTATGTCTTATAGGGTTTATACTAAGCACAATATTGTATAACTGTAATAATTCAACTGTAAACCAAAAAATTTACAGCCAAGTTTGAAAGAGATGCATCTTAGCTCTGGAAATTGTTATTGAATATGTCAATGCTGTTGTAATGAAATGGTTCTTCTAAGTATGTGGTTATTAAATAAATAATTTAAAAAAAAAGACAGCAACATGGGGCTGGAGAGATGACTCCATAAGAGTATATACTGCTCTAAGTTCCCAGTACCCACATCAGGTAGCCTCACCATTGCCTGTAACTCCAGCTCCAGTGGGATCTAATACAGCCTCTGTCCTCCCAGGGCACTACATTCATATGTACGCCCCCCCCCCTGTGGTTATTAAATAAATAATTTAAAAAAAAAGACAGCAACATGGGGCTGGAGAGATGACTCCATAAGAGTATATACTGCTCTAAGTTCCCAGTACCCACATCAGGTAGCCTCACCATTGCCTGTAACTCCAGCTCCAGTGGGATCTAATACAGCCTCTGTCCTCCCAGGGCACTACATTCATATGTACGCCCCCCACACACACACACTTGGCTCACTTGGCACCTAGCACTTCAAGAGAAGGAAGTTAACAATTCCAAGAATGCAAAAATGTGAAAAAGTATCACAATGTGGCACAGAAGGCTGCACCCTGCCGAAAAGCAGTTTAAATAAATGACAGGAGTCTGCACAATAACCTAGCTTCAGAGAACCTTACTGTGTGTGTAATCGCACAAGGTGAAGCCCACGTTTGGAGTTCATCCCAAAGGATCACTTAAAACTAAAATTGATGAATTGTTATAGATTTAATGTGAATGAACTTGAGTTAAAAATTCTGGTGTCCCAAGATGAAGGGGACTCACAATTTCACAATTTGGATGAGCCCAGCTACATAGCTGATGGTCTTGCACTCCTGGTTTACCTAAATCCACTTCCCAAGTGCTGAGTTTACAGGCATGCACCACTACACCCTTGTCATTTCTCTTGACTTGCAATCCTTCCTACACTGTGCATTTCTCCAGGTTTTATTTTCCCTACTCTCAATTTTCAGTGTTTGTTTATGACCACTCACTTCCACATGCAGTTACAAGCCTGTTTTGTGGTTATATCCAGTAGAGGAGTAGACTAGTCCTATGGGTCACTAATCCTCCTCGTTCAAAAGTATTTTCACTGAATTTTGAAAAATAAAAAAATTGTTATTTCCTTTTATTTTATGTGCATGAGTGTTATGTCTGCATGTGTTTAAGTGCACCCGTGCCATGCAATGCCCACAGAGGTCAGACGAGGCCATCAGATCCCCTGGAACTGGAGTTACGGATGGTTGTTAGCCATCATGTGGGTGCTGGGATTTGAGCCCAGTTCTGCAAGAACAGTCAGTGCTCTTAACAGCTGAGCCATCTCTCCAGCTCTGAATTTTGCAAAATTTATACAATGTATTTTGATCATATTTACCTGCCCTCCATATCAGCACCCTCTGTACTACCCCTCAGCTGGTTTCATTATATATTTAATTAAGGCCTATTGAGCCAAACTTGTGTCCCTATATGCCCTTTGGTGTGGGCCTATCCAGAGGAGCCTGGTTAACTTACCCAGAGTCACACCCTTACAGAAGAATGACTCTCCCCCTTCCAGCAGCTATCTGTTGCCAATGGTTTCTCAGCTAGGGTTGGGGTTTCTTATTTATTTCCCAGCTTAGAAGTGGGGAATTCGCCCAGCTTCAACTTATGTAAAACTTGTGCATTCTGGCACCATTGCCATGAATTCATTTGAATAACTTTCCAGCTGTCTGGAAAACTTTCTTGTGGTCATCCACCATCTCTGGCTCTTATAATCATTCTGCCCCTTCTTCCATAATCATCCCTGAGGTGTCCTATTCAAGGATAAGCAATCTGAAGTCTCTTATTCTATGCATGTTGGCCGGTTGTGGGTCTCTGTGTTAATCACCATCTGGGGCATGAGGAAGTTTCTCTGCTGAGAGCTGTGATCTTAGATGCATTAATCTATGGGTATAACAGTAAGTCAGTAGAAGTCAGTTGAATACTATGTTTATTTAGCAGAATAATAGTAGTAGGCTACTCCCCTATGGTCTGTGACCTGTTGGGTATGAGCTCCATCTTGTGAAGAGAACCTTGAGGGTTATGGGACCCCTGGTCAACAAATTCAAGAAAGGGAGTCCATATCTGGCATTGGGCTTTTTCTTTGCCAGCCCATGTTGTCTAGAGTAACTTCTTTTAATTTCTTTTTATATTGTATATGTATATACTTTAAGAAGCATCCATAGTGGCAGGTTTCCATATGACTTTTCGAAAGACCTTTAGTTATCCTTCCCATATTCCCCCCTCTCCCCTGACCTACCATTACCAACCCCATCTAAGCCTTCCTACTTCATTACTAAAACTATGGACCACTTAATAAATTTGCATGTCATCCTTGCGCAGGGGCTATGCTAATTTCTGTATCGTTACAGTTTTAGTGTGTGTGCTGCTGAAGCTTGCACACTAATCATCCTCTTGTCACCTTCTAAGGGATGGTCTTTGTTTTTACTGTCAACTGGACACAAACTAGTATCACCTGGGAAGAGGGAACCTCAATTGAACAATTTCCTTGATCAGATTGGCCTGTGAGCACATCTGTGAGCATTTTCTTTATTGCTAATTGAAATAGGAGGGCCCATCCCATTTTGGGCAGTGACATCCCTGGGGAGGTGGGCCTGAGCTATATAAGAAAGGTAGCTGACTGTGACCCATTGAGAGAACCAGAGAGTGGACCAGTAAGCAGACTTCTTCCATGGTTTCTGCTGTAGTTCCTGCCCCAATTTCTTCAATGATGAACTGTTACATACAATGTAAGCCAAATACACTCTGTCCTCTTCAAGTTGGTTTTGGTCATGGCACTTATCACAGCAAGAGAGATTAAACTAGAAGAGTTTTTTTTTTTTTAAGGAAAAAGAAAATTCTTATTTATTTAGTATTTTTGAAAAACACAGTTTAAAAACTAGTAAAAAGTTTGTGAAGTTTTTACCACATGAAGATGATAAAGCCAGGTGTGACAGTACACATCTTTAATCCCAGTACTCAGGAGGCAGAGGCAGGTGGAAGGATCTCTGTGAGATTGAGGCCAGCCTGGTCTACATAATGAGTTCCAGGCCAGCTGTGGCTACAGGGAGACCGTGTCTCAAAAAACAAGATAAAAATTATAAAATAACAGTATTTATCTTTAAATATACACATTGCATACATGTATCAAAATAGCATTGTCCTGTAAATATGCACACATTTTATGCATTTATATACTGTTAAAAATAAATTTAAGGTTAATAGTACATTTAATAAGAATGTATAAAATGCATAAACAAAATTTAATAGAACTGAAATGGAAAAATTCATTCACAATTATGCTTAGACATATCAATATTCTTTTCTTAGTTATCAATAGAAAAAAACAAAAACTGGTAAGAGTATAGGAAGTCTAAGAAAGAGAAAATTCTGTATTGTAATAAACCTTAACAAATTAGCAGATAGGATGCAGCTCAGATTAGAGCACATATTTAGTGTCCTCAAGGGCCCGAATTTAATCTTCAGGACCAAAAGAACATCCTTAACAAATTAAAAACAATTTTCCATAATGTATATGTCCTAGTCTGTCTCTCCGTTGTTGCGACAAAATACTCTGACCAATACCAACTTTGGGAGGAAAGGGTTTATTTATCTTACATCTCCAGGGTCACAGTTCATCAAGGAGCCCAAGGTGTGTGACTCAGGGCAGGAACCTGGGGGCAGGAGCTGGAGCACAGGCCATGGAGAAACACTGCTTACTGGATTGCTCCCCTGGCCACTTCTCAGCCTGTTTTCTTATACAACGCAGGTCCACCTCCCGGGGTTGGCACCACCCACAGTGGGCTGGGCTCTCCCACATCACTCAACAATCAAGAAGATGCCCCATGGACATGGCCACAGGCCAGTCCAAAGAAGGCAATGCCCCAATTGAGGCTCCCTCAACCCAGTTGAATCAAGTTGACACTAAAGCTATCTATCCAGCACAGTATATTTTACATTTATGGTATTAATGTAAAAATTAACATATTAATTGTTAACTTGTTCACAAATATCCCATTCTTATATGTAAAGCATTGCTTTCATCATACCATACTCACAAAACAAATAAAATGTGAAGAACTGAAAATCATCAAATAGTCATAGATGCAACAGAGAACAGACACATCATGGAAAATTGCTGCCTTCAAACTGGAGGGACAGGCACATGAATACAGATAATCACAGTGTACTATGTGGGGAACCTCACAAGGAGTTAGTCCTCATAGGAACACTTTAAACTAAAATTGGTGGGGGATGAAGAGATGGTTCAGCAGTTAAGAGCACTGATTGCTCTTGCAGAGAACCCGAGTTCAGTTCCCAGGACCCACATGGCTGCTAACAACTGTACATAACTTCAGTTCCATGGGAATTTGATGCTGTCTTCGGACCTCCATGGACATTGCATGACACAGGTGCACTTACATACATGCAGGCAATACACTCATACACATACAAAAATAAAAATAATAAATATAATATTTTAAACTAAAATTGATGAGTTTCTATAGATTCAGTGAGAATGAACTTGAGTTAAAATTTCTAGAATCCCTAGGAGATGGAAAGACCTACCATGCTCATGGATTGGTACAATCAATATTGTGAAAATGATCATCTTACCAAAAGCAATTTATAAATTCAATGCAATCCCAATCAAAATACCCATGACATTCTTCACAGAGCTTGACAGAATCATCCTAAAATTCATATGGAATCACAAAAGGCCTCAGAGAGCCAAAGCAATCTTGGGCAAAAATAACAATGCTGAAAAGATCACCATACCAGATCTCAGATTATATTACAGAGCTATAGTCATAAAAACAGCAGAATACTGGCACAAAAATATACATGTAGATCAATGGAGCACAATAGAAGATGCAAACATGAGTTCATATAATTTCATCCACCTGATATTTGACAAAGGTGCTAAGAGCAGGCAATGTGAACTGGCTCAGCAAACTTGCTTAAGTTACTCCATTTTGTTCAGAGCCATTTCAGCAGGAACTTTACCCCACACCAAAAGGAAAAGAGGGGCAATTTTGGGCCTTGGGAAATTATCCTAGCCATGAACCATGGTATGTGCTAATTCCAGATATTTAACATCTGGCTAACCAGCTTGTTTTCGCTTCTGTAACCGGCTTGCTATTTTGGGTCACCTTGACACAGAACATAAGACCACCCTTGTTATCCTGTTATTGTATGACCACCTGGAAGTTGTTTACCTTGGCTGTCTTATTTTACTTACTATGGCTAGAATATTTGGCTAATCTTAAGGTTACAAAGTTAGATGCCAAGTTATGTGATTAAATCACTTGTCTGTATAATAACTGGTTACTAATTACTAAAATTAGACTTCTGTTATGTTGTACAACCCTGATTTGTGTACGCAGATTTTGCTTATGCAATGCTTATTGTTATAGGACAGAGTTCGTAAAAAATCACCAACACCACTTTAAGGAAAGTAGCAAGGTAAATTTAATTTTCGACCGGCCAGGCTGTCTATCTCGGGAGTAGAAGCAGCCCTTATGATTGTCAGGTCAGAGTTTTTATAGGATTACAGAATTATTATTAAAACAGGACATTTGTGAACCAATCAGGTTTGTACAACATAGCAGAATTTTGACTCTATTAATCAACAACCAATCATTATACAGACAAGTGATATAGTCATATAACTTGGCAATCAACTTTGTGACCTTAAAACCAGCCAACTGTTTTAGCTATAATAAGTATAATAAG
This sequence comes from Nannospalax galili, assembly GCF_000622305.1. Taxonomy (NCBI): domain Eukaryota; kingdom Metazoa; phylum Chordata; class Mammalia; order Rodentia; family Spalacidae; genus Nannospalax; species Nannospalax galili. The sequence goes on along the minus strand of NW_008334099.1, from coordinate 371,182 downwards.
ACAGTCAAGGTAAATGACTTCTAGGCGGTCATACAATAGCAAGATAATAAGGGTGATCTTATGCCCTGTGTCAAGATGACCCAAAATAGCAAGCAGGTTACAGAAGTGAAAACAAGCTGGTTAGTCAGATGTATAATGTCTGGAATTAGCACATTTCATGGTTCATGGCTAGGACAATTTTCCAAGGCCCAAGGTTGCCCCCACCTTTCCTTTTGGTGTGGAGCAAAGTTGGTGCTGAAATGGCTCTGAACAAAATGGAGTAACTTAGGGAAGTTTGCTGAGCCAGTTCACTTACTGTAATCCTATAAAAACTCTGAACAATCAATGCTCAGGGCTGCTTCTACTCCCGAGATAGACAGCCTGGCTGGTCGAAAAATAAAATTTACCTTGCTACTTTTCTGAAAGTGGTGTTGGTGACTTTTTGCAAACTCCGACCTATAACAAATGGAGGAAAGACAGCATCTTCAATAAATGGTGTTGGCAAAACCGGATTTCCGCATGCAGAAAAATGAAACTTAACCCTTATCTTTCACCCTGCACAAAAGCCGACTCCAAATGGATCAAAGACCTCAATATAAAACCTGAAACTCAGAAACTGCTAGAAGACAACATAGGCAGCACCTTCCAAGATATAGGCATAGGAAAGGACTTTGTAAATCAGACATGAGTTGCTCATGCTCAGGCACTAAGGTCAATAATGAGTAAGTGGGACCTCATTAAATTACAAAGTTTCTATACAGCAAAAGAAACAGCTAAGGAAGGGAAGAGGAGACCCACTGAGTGGGAGAAAATCTTCACCAACTACACATCTGACAGAAGGATTAATATCCAGAATATACAAAGAAATTCAAAAAAGAAGGAAATTAGAAGATAAACGACCCAATAAAAAGATGACCTATAGACTAAACAGAGTTCTCAAAGAAATAAAAATGGCTAAGAAGCACCTTAAAATTTGCCCAACATCTTTAGTAATTAGAGAAATCAAATCAAAACCACTTTGTGATTTCATCTTACCCCAGTCAGACTGGCTAAGATCAAGAGAACAAAAGACTCCAAATGCTGGAGAGGATGTGGAGAAAGAGGAACACTCATTCACTGCTGGTGGGAATGCAAACTCGTGCAATCACTATGGAAAGCAGTGTGGAGAACCCTCAAAAAAGTAAAAAGGTACCCAGCATATGATCCAATGATACCACTCCTTGGCATATACTCAAAGGACTCATCGTACTGTAGAGATGCCTGTACATCCATGTTCATTGTTGCTGCTCTCTTCACAATAGCTAAGAAATGGAAACAACCTAAATGTCCCTCAACTGATGAATGGTTAATGAAATTGTGGTACATCTGCTCAATGGAGTTCTACTCATCAGTAAGAAAAGATGCAATTATGAAATTTGCAAGTAAATGGATGGAGCTAGAGAGTGTTATACTAAGTGAAGTAACACAAAAGCAGAAAAGCAAGTGACATATGTTCTCCTTCATTTGTGGATTGTCACACCAATCCCTTACATGTGAGTATATAAATTCTGATGTAACACCAGGAGCCAGGTAAAGGGAAAGGATACATGGAGGTAAAGGACAAGAAACAACCTGAAAAGGAACAGATATTACATGAGGGAGGTGGAAAAAGTGGGAGTAATTGGCAGGGAGGAGAGGAGGGACAAACATGTAAGGGACCACGGTGTGAGGGAGTGAGGGAAGTCAGGAGAGGAAAGATGGCAGGAGTCCAGAAAGATTGGGGGGAGGGTGGGGATAATCATGGTACTGTGACTAGGGAGGGAGGGGGGGAAGAAATTTAGATGAGAGAAAAAATAAATAGTAGAGATGAGTGAATCTCGTGTGGCTAGGAAACCTAAAGAGAAAAGTGATGCCCTAGAAACCCTATGAGAAATGCACATAGAGTGTCTGAACATTAATGCATAGGTATACCTAGGAGCTTCTTGGTAGGGAACACAGTGTCAGATAGAAGAGGCCTCCCTTAATGTGACAAACATGCTACAGAGCACTCATCAAAGAAGCTTCTTTTTGCAACAGATGGAGGCTACTGCAGAGTTGTACATCTGATCAGGCACAGAGAACATATGCCTGGGAGATGCCCAGTACTAGGTGACACATCTGCAGTTGAATTTCTGCAACCAAGGCTTATGGAACATAATGAATAGGAGTAGAGAGAGGGCTAATTGCCCTCAACTCTCACCAGTGAGGCTTCCATGTACATCAGAGTGTGATGCACAGAGAAGGTCACAACTGGCCAAGTTTTGGAGAATACGAGACTGTAGAATGTAGGATGGGACTCCTATATGGAATCTCACCCACCCACAGCTCAGGGACCATTGCAGAAGAGGAGGAGAAAAGATTGTAAGAGCCAGGGCTGGTTCACGAGCATATGAGGGTGGAGGCTCCCAGGTGTCTGGAGGCTTGCTCATATGAATCTGTGGCAGTGGTGGCATTGAGCATGGGACCCATGTCAGCTCAATGAAACAAGGACCCTAAGGGAAGATGAGAAATAGGTGACAAGCCAGCACTAGATTGAGAACTATTTGAGACTGATTGCTGTTGGATGAGGGAGAATATGATTTATACATGACCACTGGATGGACTGACTAGACACATTTACACTGAAGGACATTTGAGTACAAACACCTGAATGAATAAGACTCAACATATGCGGTAGAGTACATAGGATTTGGTGGGGGAATAAGGAGAGGGGATGGGGCGGGGGTCTGGATTTGAGTAGAAAATGTGTGAAATTTTAAAAGCTAAATAAAAAAAATTTTTGGTGTCCCAAGCTAAAGGGGACTCTCATACTTTCCTGATTATTACTGCCAATACTTAAATGAAGATCTTCCTATGGATATGAAAGAAAAATGTACTTGTCTCTGGCAAGCACCAAAAAATTAACATTTTGAAATCTTTCATGCTTTCTCTTATTTCTAACAAAGTTCTACAAAATCCTAAGTGACTTGGTATAAGAGGAATGTTCAATTTCAACCCTTCTGGGTTTCAACAAGGAGCAAGAAAAACAACTAATTAAAGTTGCTTCCAATTTCCTGTATTATCTAAAGAGAGAGCAAATAAATATGAGGAACACATGTGAAGGTGTTCCTCATACCTATGGACAAAAAAGACTTAACTATAGGGTTAAAGAACATACCCATTGCTGCACACCTTACTAATACATCAGTGTAGTTCTTGATAACAACACCACACCTAAAGAAGTAAGTCAGACTCTAGTAAGAAACACTCTATTGAGAGGGAGTGAGGGAAAAGTTGGAGGGGAGAGAAGGGTGGAAGAAATGTAAATACAGTACTCATGTGAAAAAATTTTAAAATTATTTATTTTTATTTTATGTGTATAAGTGTTATGCCTGTAAGTGCACCTGTGTTATGCAAAGCCCATGAAGGTCAGAAGAGAGTGTTTTCCCTCCAGCCCCATGAAATTCTTAAAATTTAAGAAAATATAAAAAAAAGTATAAAAAATGTCTCCCCCTAAAACCTGAGTACTGTGTACATTTAATCCTCTTATATCACAGTGGAGGAAAGAGTAAACACCTAACTCACCTTCCTGCAAATCCCTCCTACCACAAACTGAATTCTCGTTAAGATGAGAATTCAGATAAAAGACTCCTAAACATGAAAGACAAAGAAAATATCCATGTCTATACAGGTAAGCAAAACAGAGACAATTATGCACTAATCCCATCCTCTGCCAAGCACCTTAACACTCAGGTATGAAACCTCCAATTCCAACTTTGTTTTGAGGGATATAGTGGTTGCATCATACATAGTGAACAACATTTACATTCTCTGCTTTCTTCTAACAGTTTCTGTGCTTTCTTCTAACAGTTTTAGTGTTCAGGTTTCACATTGAGTTCTTTGATCCATTTGGAGTTGTTTTTCAAAAATATTTTATTTATTATTTCTATTTTATGTGTATGAATATATTGCCTGCATGTATGTAACTGCACCCACGTCGTACATTGCCTGCAGAGGTCAGAAGAGGACATTGGATTCCCCTTTAACTGGAGGTAACGATAGTTGTTAGCTACTATATGGGTGTTGAAATGGAACCCCAGTCCTCTGCAAGGGCAGCCAGTGCTCTTAAACGCTGGGACATCTCTCCAGTCCCTGGAGTTTGTTTTTGTACAGGGTGAAAGGTCGAAGACTAATTCCATTCTTGTATACATGGAGATCAAATTTTCCCAGCACCATTTGTTGAAGATGCTGTCTTTCCTTCAGTGTGTATTCTTGGCACCTTTGTCAAATACCAGGTGGCTGAAATTGCACACACTCATATTTGGGTCTTCTCTTTTGCTCCATTGATCTACAAGTCTGTTTTGTACCAATCTGTGTTGTTTTTATGATTACAACTCTGTAATACAGTTTGAGCTCTGGTATGGTAATCCCACCACTGTTGCTCTTTGTGTTCAGGATTGGTTTGACTATCTGGGATCTTTTGTGATTCCATAAGAATTTTAGGACTTTTTTTCTATTTCGGTGACCTCCAGTCATAGGGATTTTGACTGGAGTTGTATTGAATCTATAGGATGACCATTTTCAAAATGTTAGTTCTACGAGTCCATAAGCACCAGAGGTCTTTACCTCTTCTAGTGTCTTCTTTAATCTCATTCTTCAAAGATTTAAAATTTTCATTGTAGAGATCTTTAGTATCCTTACTTAGATTCATTACTAGATATTTTTGAGGCTACTATAAATGGGAGTGTTTCCATGCTCTCTGCCTCTGATAGTGATTTTTGTAAATTGATTTTGTATCCTGTCACATTGCTGAAAGTGTTGGTCATCTCTAGAAGTTTTCTGGGATCTCTTATGTAAAATGTCATATGATTTGCATATAGGGATAATTTAACTTATTTCTAATTAGTATCCCTTAATTTCCTTCTCTAGTCTTATTGTTCTAGCTAGGGTTGCAAGTTCTATATTGAAAAGGAGGGTAGTTGGCAGCCTTGTCTTGTTCCTGATTTTAATGACAGTACATAGAGTTTTTCTCCATTTAGAATGATGCTGCCTGAGGGTTTGTCATATATAGCCTTAATTATGTTGAAGTATGCTCCCCCATGTCCAATTATCTCTAGAATTTTAATCATGAAGCCATGTTGGATTTTGTCAAAGATTTTTCTGCATCTTTTCTGCATGATCATTGAAATGATCATGTGAGTTTTGTCTTAAGTCCATTTATATGATTAATTACATTTATTGGCTTATGTATATTGAACCATCCCTGAAGCTCTGGAATGAAACTGACTTGAACATAGTGGATGGTCTTTTTGACACGTGTCTGTATGCAGTTTGCAAATACTGAGAATTTTTCATCTATGTTTATTAGGGATAGTGACCTACAGATTTCTTTTCTTTTTTTTTTTTTGTTGTTGTGTCTTGGTTTAGAGTAATACTGGTTTAGTAAGAATTTGATAGCTCTCCCTTTGTTTCTACCTTCTTGAATACTTTAAGCAGTATTGGTTGCAGTTCTTAGAAGACCTAGTGAAATTCTGCTGTGACTTCTTCTGGGCCTGGGCTGTTTTTAGTTGGGAGGCTTTGTATTACTGTTTCAATATATTGATTTGTTATGGGTCTGTTTGAGTTATTAATATCTTTTTAGTCTAACTTTAGACTAACTAACTTTTTAGATTTTCTAATTTAGCAGAGTATGGTCTTTGAAGTAATCCCTTATGATGTTCTGGATTACACTGGTGTCTATTAACGTGTTTCCTTTTCAATCTCTGAGTTTGTTGATTTGAGTTTGCTCATTTTTTCCATTGGTTAGTTGAGTCTATCTCTTGCTTATCTTTTCAAAGAACCAGCTGTTATATTCGTTAATTTTTTGCACTGTTTTCTGTTTCTATTTCATTGATTTCTGTTCTGATATTTGTTATTTCTTCTTATCTGCTGCGTTTGACTGTGGTTTGTTCTTGTTTTTCCAGATCCCTTTGTTGTATCATTAAGTCAATTATTTGTGTTCTTTCTGATTTTTTTTTGTCTTTTTGAGACAGGGTCTCCCTGTAACCATAGCTGACCTGGAACTCACTATGTGGACCAAGTTGGCCTTGAACTCACAGAGATCCACCTGCCTCTGCCTCCTGAGTGCTGGGCTTAAAGGAGTGCACCACCATGCTTGGCCTTTAGCGTGTGTCTTTAAAAAATATTTTATTTATTACTTTATTTCACATGTATGAGTATATAGGCTGTATGTATGTAAGTGCACCCATGTCATGCAATGCTCACAGAGGTCAGAAGAGAGCATCAGATCCCCTGGAACTGGAATTACAGATGGTTGTTAGCCACCAGGTGGGTTTTGAGATTCAAACCTGGGTCTTCTGCAAGAGCAGTCAGTGCTCTTAACCACTGAGTCATCTCTCCAGCCCCACCTGTGTCTTGTGATTAGATAATTGAGATCATTTATATTTCAAACTATTATTGAAAGATATGTATTGGTTGTTGTCATTTTACTTCTGTTTGTGTTCTTCATCCTATTCTGTTTTTCCGTAATCATAGCTTCTTATCCTTCCTCTATGTCTGTGATGTATATATTTGGTCTTTTCATGGTATCCCACATTTTCTGCATATTCTATCCTGTGGTTTTTTAAAAAACCAATTTTCATATTATTTGCTTAAGAGTCAAATTCTTCTACTTTATTTCCAAATCTTGATAGTGTATTTTCCATTTGATTCATTCTGCTGGTAAGACTTTCCCCTTAACAGAAAAAGTACAAGATGGAGCAAGATAGCAGTAATTTCATTAATTCCATTCCTGAAATATACTAATTTGAAAAGCGAATTCACCATCACAAAGCTAGGAAAGCCAGACTAGAGACCACAGCATCTGGTCTTATTCACAATAAAAAGTAAAGATGTATTGAGAAGGCAGTATGCAAAGAACTGCTAGCATCATCTTTTCCCCCAAATCCAAGCAGCATGAAAAGATATTTCTCCTGTTTGGGGATCAGAGAGGGATTCAGGTCCAGCCCTTTGACTTCCAGTATTAGGCTCCTCAGTACAAGGTGAGTACAGGTTCTCACAACCTGTAACCTCAGGTTACAAAACACAGGCTGATCTATAGGCTAATGACTTCATCATCATGTCTCCTTCAACCCCAGGTACCAGAATAGGGAGAAATATGCTACCCAATGACGAGGCTGGCCCACCCTTGCTATACACAAACCAGAAATCATTGACAGAACCTGTAGACCTATATAAAAATCAGGTCGAGAGCTGCATTCCAGAGATATAAACTTGAATTTTGGCCTACATCTCTGGTAGTGTTGGAGTAATCAACCTCCCTCTCCCTTCGCATAGACTGTGTAGGTACTTGGGAATGCAAGACTCAGTTCAACCCAGCTTAGCTTTAGGCTTCGTGGTCAAGGAAGTTTCTCCAACATCCATCCCCTAATCTCAGCAGCACAGGTAGCCCCAGGCCAGTACTTCTAGGCTGACCATCAAGACCAGCCTCAGCACCAAGCAGAGACCTGCACTTGGTAGAATAGATCTTGTTTAAGTCTGCATCGACATCAGGTGCAGCATAGGCTTGGGTTTACCCTTAGACTGTACAGGTCCTTATGGCTGTGAGATTTAGATACAAAACAGTATCATTAGCCTTTGTAGCCAAAGAACTCCTTCACCAAATCTAGGCCAACCTCAAGCACCATTGTATAGATCATACTACATTCATGAAGGATAGGACTGAGCAGAACTCTACCTTGGAATTCATGGCTGGTCTAATACAAATTAACACTGGAACAAGACTTATGCTACAATTCCAGTGCAACAGGATGAAGTGCACAGATACATGGCTCCAGTCTCTAGGACTTCCATTCTGGTCAGTATCATATGTAGCTGAGCAGGAACAGGCAGTAAGCCATTCAGAGCAGTGCAACCCTTGGCCTTGCCTCACAGCTGCACTAGTTTTGTTAAGTTCTGAAACCAGCATGTAACACAGGATTGTGGTTTTGGTGGCTAGAGGTGTAGAATATGATCCTGAGGATCGTCCCACCACAGTGATTCTGCCAGGCAGAATTCCAGAGCGCCGGCAACAGGCTGGTGAATGTGAATGAACCATCTGGATATACTTCAGTCTCAGAGAGAAGGCATGAGGGTATCTACTACTCTGTGTAAGCATTTGCCTGGTTCATGATAAACAATCTGCAGGTTTATGGTGTATCTGGGCTTAGATCACACTTCAGTACTGAAAAAGTAGTAACACATCAAGAGCAGACACATAAGGTATAAAGCAGTGCTACAATAAAAGAAGTGGGAATGGATATATAGTGCAGTGTTTGCCTAGCACGTGCATGGCTTTCATACACAGCATCACAACATGAGTGGGAGTAACTAGTCTCAAAGAAGTGATGAAAAATATGGAAATATCTTGTATAGTTGGAACACTGAATAGTGTCACCTTGGATTCCAGGAAGAACAAAACCTCATAACACAGGGATCTTCCCAGATGAGGGTAATTATCTATGATGCAGAAGCCTGCACCCTGGAGCAGAAATAATGATCCAGGATTGGTCTCAGATAATGACAGCAAGACTTCTTCAGAATCCCTTGTAGAACCAGAACTGAAACAGCGATTATGCAGACCACATTTTGACCAGGACTGCATAATTATGCATACATATTGTCCCTTGCCCAATTCTTCCTCTGTTTAAACCAAAAGTTCATGTCAGTACCTCAAAGATTGACTTGGGGGTCATTGGACCATTTTATCTGTTGTTCCTCCCAGTGTAGTCACATTGAAAAAATGTCTATGCTCCTCACCATTAACTTGTTTCTTTTTTTGGGGGAGGGTCTTTTTGAGACAAGGTCTCCCTGTAGCCGCAGCTGGCCTGGATCCACTAATGGAGACAAGGCTGGCCTTGAAATCATAGAGATCCGCCTGCCTCTGCTTCTCAAGTGCTGGAGGCATGTGCCACCATGCCCAGCTAACTTGTTTCTTTAATTGGTGTATTGGGGACAAGTTGCTGAGGCTATATCTTGGGGTTTCCAGAGCTTAAACTTTTATCCAGAAAATTCCTATTGCCTACTTTGGCCCACACTAAAAACGTGAAAAATGCCAAAAGTTGACTAGCTACTTAATGCTGAATATATAGTTTGGTATAGTTAATTGACACAGTAACTTGGCAACATTTTTCTTGACTATCCTTAAGAGTGAATTTAGAAAATAATAAATGTGTATACTTATAACTCAATTTTTTAAAAACAGAAACTCAGCTGAAAGTACACAGAGATATTCATGACAGCATTTTGGGGTAAGAATGAAATAAGAGAGTCAACCAAAATGCTTAGCAGCAGAATAGACGTCTCTTCTATGAACAGTAGATAACTTTTCCTAGGTTTCATTCTTTTCAGTGTGCCAGATCCAGAAATTTAGTGTAATGCCCTGCTGTCTATTTTCTTTGACTTAAACTTGGTTTCTCAATCTTTGTTCCATGACAACACTGGATAATAATGGCTTTTGAAATTGAAAAAAAGTATTGTAGCAACTATAAACAAAAATGCCAAATGATTGATGGTCATTGTTGCTGTTTCCCATAAATATGAACTTGATGCATAAGCCTATTCTTTTATGTTCAGTGCTGGAGGTAGGGTGGGTAGAAGGGAAACTTTTTCATAAAATGAAAATAATTGCTACTATTTTTAAAATTTTATTTATTTCTATTTTATGTGTATGCATGTATTGCTTGCATGTTGATAAGTTCACCCATATCACATGCAGCGCTTGCAGAGGACAAAAGAGGTAGTTGGATCCCCTGGAAC
>NW_008334099.1:352767-361302 GCF_000622305.1 Nannospalax galili | reverse complement strand
GGAGTTACAGACAGTTGTTAGCTGCCATGTGGGTGCTGGGATTTGAACCCGGGTCTTCTGCAAGAACAGTGTTCTTAACCACTGAGCCATCTCTCCAGCTCCAATTGCTGCTATTTTTAAATTTTCTGATTATTGAATATTGAGACCCTTCTAACATGATTTGAGAAGCTGTACCAGTATAGGCAGAGTTATTTTCCTATTTACATTTTTGTGTGTGTGTTTGGGGGAAAATTGGTAGGTATCTAATTACTGTTTACTTCATTGTTATAGTGCAGTAAAAGATTTAAACAATAATAACAAAAAATAGTTTCAGACATTAAAAATGTTGCATATACATCCTCGACAGACATTGAGAATGGCAAGAAATGTACAACAGAAAATTGAAAAACAAAGTATTGAATGGAAACAGAAAGCTTCAGAAGATAAGTGTGGCAAAATTTGCATTTAAAGTTTAGAAAATTTAGATTCATAGAACATCTCATCCTTCTATTTTAGGCTGACTGGCAATGTGACCACCAATAAATAAATAAAAGTTTTCCTTTAATATTTATCAGAGTATGTTTATCTCATTAGAGAAAGCTATACAAGTTGGATAAAAACCAAGTATAATGATATTTTAAAAAGCAGCCATATTCATTTTAAATTTTTTATTACATTTTATTTATTTATTTTATTTATTTATTTTTTTGTGTATGTGTGTGGGCACATGTATGCTACATGTGGGGGTCAGAGGACAAATTGTAGGAATTGGTTCTCTCCTTCCATCATCTGGGCCCTGGGAATTGAACTCAGATTGGCAGGTTGGGCTTACCTGTTGAGCCATTTTACTAATCCAAACACAATACATTCTTGGGTCAAACCCCCTTCTGCCCCCGAGTTGACTGGAGAGGCAGCTAGGGGTTAAGAGCACTTGCTGTTCTTCCAGAGACCAGGGATCAACATCCAGCACTCACCTGGTGACTCTGTCGTCCTCTTCCGGACTTTGAGGGCACTACACACGTCAGTGAACATATTGGCATCAAAACACTTGTACAAATAAAAATAAATAAGTCACTAAAAGAAAAACAAAACTCAGAGCCATCTCCGGAAATCTCATTGAAGGGAATTACTGTGTTTACATACAGTGTGAAGAACATATCCCTAAAACATTTTTAACACAAAACACACAGTATCCACTCATAAATTACACATATCATTAATTTTTGTGCATCCGAAGAAAGGAGAGGTGCAAACAAAACACTCAACCACATAAAATAAAAATAATAAAGTATTTTAAAATTCAATTTAAGCCTTAAAAAATAGAAATAAATCCCTCCAGTGCTAAGAATTTTGTAGACAAATATTCTTAGGATACACGTATGTAAGTGTACCAGTGTCATGCAATGTCCACAGAGGCCAGAAGAGGGCGTTGGATCCCCTGCAGCTTGTATTAAGGACGGTTGTTAACATTCATGTCGGTCCTGGGAACCGAATCCAAGTCCTTTGCAAGAGCAGTCAGTGCTCTTAAATGGCTGAGCCATCTCTCCAGCCCCTGAATGTCAATTCTGCATAGAGGGTATTTACTATCCTCCTAAATATGCTATGTATTTTACTACCCTGCTAAATATGCTATGTATTTTTCAAAAATCTATACTAAAATTGTTTTACAGATAATTTTTAACAATGAAGTTTGTGTAAATAATGCAAAAAAAAGCTTAAAAAATTAAGAACACAGAGAAAAGTAAAAGAAATAATGACTAGTATTTTGGAATGAGGAAAGGGGAATGGGAAATAGGTGAAGCTAGTTAAGTCCATTTGTGAATTTTACACATTATGCATTCAGTTCTTCAACTGGGGGCTAAGTGGGAGGTGGAGAGGGAGAAGTGTCCTCAAGAAAATGATCAATCAGCAAAACTTACTTTAAAATTGGGTCAAAACAACAGATTGTACTGTGCATAGGGTTTTTTCTCATCCTAGCCGCACTTGCCTTACGTAACAGGAAAGGCATATTTTTGCCCATAAAGAACTCCGTGAGGGCTTAATGGATAAAGCAAACAGCGAATTCCAGAAAGATGGAACGCAGATGGGGTTAAGGGCTTTGAAGCGTAGAGTTTCAAGTGGGGGCGGGGAACCTTCCGGCCTTAAGCTGAAGAAGAGGATCCTAGAAGCGAAGGGAGAGGAGGTATTTGGTGGAGGGAGTAGGGGTGGAGGTGGGGCTCTGGCTCTGGATTTGGAGGAAGGGATGGGGACTAGAGTGCACGCCCCCGCTTAGAAGAGTGGTGTGGACTTGGAGAGGAGGTGGAGGTTACCAGCGGTGTTTGGCAGGAAGGGGCGGCCTCTCGCAGTGCAGGAAGCTACGCTAGGAAAAGAGGGAGGAGACTGCGGTGACTGCAACCGCTGCTGGAAGCTCTATGTGGCTCAGGTGCTGCTACCTCGGACACCCGGAGGAGGGCTAGGGAGCCCAGCGCCAGGGACTTAGCTGCTAACACCTTCGCCTGCCCCTAGACTCTCCAGGCGGGCTCCTTGTCTCGGAGTCCCCCTCGCCTTGCTCTTGCAAGCACTCCTTTGATCCCCTGCTGATCATCCTTTGCCCAAGGCTTGCAGCGGAGGTAAGTGTTGTGTCCGATCTGGGCACGTGAGTACTGCGAAACATAGAAAGTGGGCAGGTGAGTGCTGGACTGTGTACCGAAGAATAACGATTGGGTTAGTGCTTGGCAGGAAAATTGGAGGCGGTGCTACCGTTTGAGGTGAGGGAAATTCAGAACGGAGATTTGGGGGCGGGGCACGGGGCAAGGAACGCCAGGATCCTATACAAAGGTGGCCAGGAAGAGAAATAGATTTGTGGTTGGAGCTCAAAGGGAAAATGGGGATGGCTTGGAAGAAATATCAAGTGAGCAGAGGCAGCAAGCATGGGTATGGCAGGAAGGAGGGACGAATAACAGAGGACAGTGGGCAAGGGACATGTGAACTGCATGCAGGGATATAGAGATTGGGGCCAAAATGGGGGATGGTGAAAGGAGAGAGCAACAGCTAGGATAATAATAGTCAGGAAACATCCAGGAAAACAGTTTCCCCTTGTTTGCTCTCAACCACCACAACTTCTACAGTCATCCAACCCCGTGTGTAGTCAAACAAGCCTGGAAAGAGGGTATTGAAGGCAGGCATCCAAAAATGTATATAGATATTCCCCTTGTTTGCTCTCAACCACCACAACTTCTACAGTCATCCAACCCCGTTGTGTAGTCAAACAAGCCTGGAAAGAGGGTATTGAAAGCAGGCATCCAAAAATGTATATAGATATGTGTGTGTGTGTGTGTGTGTGAGTGTGTGTGTGTATGCATATCTATCTATCTATCTATCTATCATCTATCTATCTATCTATCTATCTATCTATCTATCTATCTATAAAATACTGCTGCTGGACACATGCATAACTTGTGCAATGATGTACCTGGTGCACAGGGACTTCCCAACACAGAGAAAAATCACCTTAATATTACACAGAATGTTTCTTCTTAGCTTCTCTCCTCCCCTGGCAGGTATGAAGACCCCTGCAAGACAGCATACCAGGGAAGCTGTAGGTCACCACACTGGATCAACAACTATGAAGAAGAAAAAGACTTCCCAAAAGAAGCAGAGGGGCAGACCTTCCTCCCAGCCACAGAAAAACATCGTGGGCTGCAGAATTTCACATGGGTGGAAGGAAGGCAATGAGCCCATCACCCAGTGGAAAGGAACCGTTCTAGATCAGGTGCCTATAAATCCCTCTCTTTATCTGGTGAAATATGACGGAATTGACTGTGTCTATGGACTGGAACTTCACAGGGATGAAAGGATTTTAAAACTTAAAATCCTTCCTGATAAGGTGCCATTATCTAGAGTCAGTGATGCCAGCCTCGCAGATACCATAATTGGCAAAGCAGTGGAGCACATGTTTGAGGGTGAGCATGGCTCTAAGGATGAATGGAGGGGGATGGTCCTAGCCCAAGCACCAATCATGAAGGCCTGGTTTTACATTACCTATGAGAAAGATCCTGTGCTGTACATGTACCAGCTTCTGGATGATTATAAAGATGGTGACCTCCGTATTATGCCAGATTCCGGTGAGTCTACTACAGCAGAGAGGGAACCAGAAGGAGTTGTGGATGGCCTGATAGGTAAACATGTGGAATATACAAAAGAAGACGGCTCCAAAAGGACAGGCAAGGTTATTCACCAAGTTAAAGCCAAACCCTCTGTGTACTTCATCAAATTTGACGATGATTTTCATATCTATGTCTATGATTTAGTGAAAAAGACCTGTTAGGGTCAAATTTGCACAGTGTGGGGAAGCAAATATATAATTTGTAGAAGTTCAAAAAATGTTAATTTTTCAGTGGATTAGAAGCCTAAGTGTTTCTGATACCCCAGCATCATTGCCAGCATAACTGTTATTTTGTTCTGAAAAATATAAGTCTGTACATATGACATGTTGTATGTAAACACTTTGTCTTATGGAAAGATGGGTATAGTTGGTGGATGGGACATGAGATAACAGCTTTCAATTCAGCCTGTGAATAAAGTACAACTAGTTTTATAAGCAGTCATCTAAAAATGGAATGGGTATTAGCTGGTCTGGTCTAGGGGGAGGGAAAATAATTAGAGATGGGATGTAGGGGAGGGGACAGGAGGTGACTGCTTAGGAAGAGATGAAGAAGGACCAAGAGAGGGAGGGTCCCTGGGAGAGGGATGAAGTTTGAGGGAGAAGCTTACAATTGGGAAGAGAGTAGAGGATAACAGAGAGTGAGACCTTGGGGTTAGATAAAAATCAAATAAATTAAGTAGAGAGGGACACAAGCTTAGAAAAGATCCAGAGTACAGGTACAAAAGATCCAAGTTGGCACTGATCTTAGGAGAGGCTAAAAGATACATGGAGGTGGATGGAGGGCACTTTCAGGAACAAGGAATGACTGAGGGAGTATTTAAAGAAAAGATTGTGGCGATTGGGGCCCAAGAGGGATGGGAAGGTCTTAGAAAAAGTTAGTTTTTGGGTGGTATCCACATTGACCCCCTTGGCTCTCTTCCTAAAAGAATAGTCAGTTGTTAAAAGAATGAACATGTAATAAAGGCTTCCTAGACAGGCATTTTCACTAGGGTAACTCAAGTGTCATCTATAAAGCACTTTTTATTTCAGGGAGTTTGTGTCATGCCTGGCAAGCAGAACTGCAACTCTCAAGCCCAAATACGCTAACATGATGCTTTCTAGGCTCTGGCCTATAGGCTTCCTCCCTTTATTTTCAGAGGACACAGTGCAATAAATCTAGGACTTGAAAGTCATAGTTCATTTCCCTTATTCTGGAAAAACAGTACTTGTAAAAAATGAGTTAGGGAGGCTCTCAGAATATGAGGCATGCTATCTTGAGTTTGAAACATATTTTATCAGGAAGAAATGGAATCCTCCCCAGCTCTGGCATAAGAGTCCTATCACTGTCGTTCCTTGTGCTGGAATATCCCTTGCCACCCTCAGAGGGAGAGAGCTTAACATCTCTTCAGGGTATGGAAAGAACTTGGCTTTCCATTCTTGTCACTAATACCTGAAACCACAGGTGGCTCCCCTCAGTAAGGCAGCAAAGGGAGGCCATTAGGCCCCTAGAGTCCCAGTCTGGCAAGATTCCCTAACCACAAAGACTGGCTCCTGACACCTCCTTGGTACTTCATGGCCAAACTGTCCCCTTAAACTCATGGTGAACCATGATGGAAGTTTGTGCAGCTGTTAGCTTCCAGGTGCTATAGAGGCAATGTGGCTTGGGACTGATTTTGTGTAACTAATTCCTTCGGCTGCATATCATAATGTGGAAGGGCTATGTTTGGTTAGGAGAAGCAGTAGCAACCTCAATAAAGTCCCCCAGAACTATGGTATCCAGAGCGTGGGTCTGAGTTCTCTTCCTCTTTATGTTGTTTTTACCCTGTCTTTCAGAAGTCTCTTCTCTTTAAATGTTTTCTCTGGTTTCTGAGCACCTACCCTTTTCTAAACTACTTCTGCCTCAAAGAAAGAGTACTGTTCAGTTGTTGCTGCTCAGGTCCCCTCTCTCCATACATTATGGAGGCAACAAAGAATCTCCAGGAGTTGAAAGAAGAGGGTAAATGTAAATTATTCACTATACCCATCATTGACTCTAGGCTGATTTTGCCTCAAGAATTGCAGAAGTCAGGCTCACCTCACCAGAGCTCTATAAGCATTTTGGGATTAGAACAGGGAAATAAAATGTACCCGTGGAACATATGGAATGGCCTAGAAACTTTTTTACACCTAGGAAACCTCAGTCATAGAAGTGATATTTCAAGTGATTAATGAAATTTATTCTACTTATTAGTGGTGCTGCATTATCCATATGGTAAAAAATCAAAACCCTTTTATATGTTACAAACAAAATAAATTTTGAATGGATCATATTAATACAGAAATAAGCTAAGCAATATATAAAACATTTAGAAGACATTATAAGAGAATATTTAATTTTGAATTTAAGAAATAGATAGGAACTAAAAGCTCAATGGATACAGATTAAGAAAAGTTTCAAGAACATAATTAAAGGGGACTAGAGAGATGGCTCAGTAGTTAAGAACATTGGCTGCTCTTGCAGAGGACCTGAGTTCGGTTCTCAGCACCCACATGGCTAACAACCATCCATAACTCTAGTTCCAGGGGATCTGATGCCCTCTTCTGACCTCGGCAGGCATTGCACCACATGAGTGCACTTACACATATGCAGGCAACATACTCATACTCATAAAATAATAAATTATTTAAAAAGAATATAATCAAAATAACATAGAACTTCCTAATTACAGAAGGTATCACAAAGTAAGGAAAAATAAGATTTAGGTGCAAACTAAATTCATTGAATGAACTAATTAATTGAATAAACAACAAGAGAAAAACAAATTATTCCAAGTGGACAAATTTGTGAAAAAACAATTCAGAAAGGGAGTATAATACATTTACAACACATATACATGCCTGTAATATACCTTCTATCACATTACTTTTTCAATGTGTTTATTACCTTCTAATATACTACGTAATTCACTTAATTAAAATATGCTATTTGTCTTACCCTGAAAGTGCTTGATTATTCTTCACTTTGCTTACCAATGTATCTTAACTATTTAGAAAAAACATTTAGAATACAGGATATGATTAATAAATGTTTATCAACTATCTGAATCTCACCAAGAATCAAGAAAATGGAAATTAGCAGTATATATATGATCTCATACACAATTAGATCAGCAACATGATAGTTGCCAGCATGTATTGACTCATTAAACAAATGATAGAGATCCTATTCAGTACTCTTGGAAATTTAAGTGGAGAAAAATTTGGCATTGCATGGTGTATTTGAACATGGTACATTACCAGACATTTCATGAGAGAGAGAGAGAGAGAGTTACATTTCTTTACATCTGCTAAACAAGGTACTAGCTATTCTTTGATTTGGGCTATCTTTTGAAAAATGTTTCAACAGAAAACAGCCTTGGACGACAGAGATAATGTCTCTGAAGGAAGGAGCAAATTTATAGAGAGGATTTGGGTAATAAGTACACTTCCCTCTGGAACAAAGGGTAGGAATCCTTACTCCAATCCAATAAAAAAATGGTGTTGGTCTAAATAGCCATTTTGCATCACATTGTGCAAAGTATGAGTCCATCATCAAGGGAAAAATTGCTGAAATTCAGGTTGTTGCTATTGCTATGAATAATGAATTAGCTCTGGTCTCTAATTGAATATTTTCATTTCTTTTACTGGCTCTCCCAAACACTGGGCTGTTGTTAGCTTGTATGAATGGCAAAAATAACACAATCATCATAGTTTATAATAATTGTAATAATGAGGAAGGAATTCTTATAGATGTGGCTTTCTGGAAGAGGAATCATGAAGACCTGTCTAGAACTTAAGCATAATTTATGACAATTAGTGTTGTGTGGTCAACTATGCAATAAGTAATTCTCCCTTGATGATGGGAAAGAATTAGAGAAATGACTGCCAGTTGAGGGCTGAGGACACCCTGCCTCAGTGATAATCAAAGGTCATACATACCTGTGTGGGTATAGTGGAAGATCTTGGTAGAGGGAGAAAATAAAACTCTTATGTTATGATGAATATGGAAGTCTATGTCTTTATTCTAGAAGGATATGGCATAGTAAATCAGCTAATGAAACTTGAACTGTGTTAATAGTATGGAAATGAAGCTAATATGACCTTGTAAGCAAAAGCTTTTGGATCAATTCTGTGCACTCCTTTTTTAAAAAAAATATTTTATTTATTTTTATTTTATGTGTATGAGTGTATTGCCTGTATATGTAAAAGTACACCATGTTGTGCAATGCCAGTGGAGGTCAGAAGAGGGTGTCATATCCCCTGGAACTGGATCTACGAACAGTTGTCAGCCACTGGGAAGCAAACTCAGGTCCTCTGCAAGTAGTGCTCTTAACCACTGAACCATCTCTCCAGCCCCAATTCTGTGCACTGATATACTTATCTCTATATCTGAATATATATGTATGTATGTATAT
>NW_008334099.1:310844-352743 GCF_000622305.1 Nannospalax galili | reverse complement strand
TATATGGAGTTGATGCTTGTATTATCCTGTCCAATATGTACCTGATTAGATTTAGCCACATACAAATCAGTGTTACTTGAACATGGAAATTATTTTCCACTCTGTCACCTCTTGGGTGGGAAATAAAAGAGAATTATACCTGTGCATAAAGAATGAAAGGTAACACTGTTATGAAGAGATACAAAAATCCCTGTAGAAAAACATCATGCTGAGAGGGCAGGTTCCGACCTCCGTAGGTGTAGTCACTGTGATCTCAGCAGACCACCAGAGAGTGCCTTTTCTGGCCTCCTTCTGGCATAGGGCCTGTGAAAGCAGGGGACTGCCTGAGCACACCTGGATCTTGCCTCCACGTGGTGATAAGAGTTGTGCAATTTTGGAGTCTTTTAGACAGACCCACTGAAGGGGTACTCCAATTGCCTCACCCTGCGTCCCTGTTCACCATAGAAGAAGCCAGAGTGGTCTGCGTCCCGATTCCCTACTGGCAATTTGGGTAACTCCTTCAGAGGATGGTGTGCTAAGAATAGGAGGTAGGAATTGGCTAGGCAGTTAGGGTAAAAAGACTCCAAAGAAAAGTAGCCAGTTTCTTGGCTAAAGCTCACAATGTCCTTGGGATTCTTAGCAACATACTCTGTTCCAAACGCCAAAAATGTTGAAAGTATTTGTGAGCTCTTATCTAATCCTTAAAAGATTTTAGGGTTACCTCTTCAGAGGGGGGGAAATGTTAGAGTAGCAAAAAGTCCCATTAAAAAAAAGAAGAAAGAGTACATGAAGTTATCAGAAAAAAGTGATGGGGAGATATGGGAGGAGTTGGAGGGGAGGAAGTGAGTGGGCATGGATTTGATCAAAACACCTTATATGCATGTATGAAATTTTCAATGAATTATTTTTTAAAAGAAAAACATCATGCATTTTTGATGGTGAAAATTCACAGATTATTATCAAATAAATTAAAATGGATTCTCCTATAGTTCTGTTATAGATATAACTAAGTGAAGCCATTTTGTAAGCTAACTGTAAAGGAATTTTGTAGGTTAGAATTTAGCACAAATGTTTCGTTGGTGAGTAACCAAGAAGAACATTGAAAATCAGGAGGAAAGAAGTGGAAATCTTTTAAGATGCAGAAACATGGGATAACAGCATAGTAAGAGGAATGAAATGTCTCACATGCTTTACCCAGATTCCGTAGCTCACAATGAAGTCTCCCTTCTGCAGGGGTAAAGATAAAAGTGAGATTCCAACAAACTAGCACCATTAATGCTGACAGCACTAGCTACTGGAAAGCTTCATGAGCCAAATAAGCTTGCAGTCTACTTCAATAAGTAACTTTAAATCAGCACAATGCTTTGGGAAAGGTCATTATACCATCTTCCAGTAAGCATGTAGGGTATTTATGCCAGGAGCCATTTTGATAAGAAGACTATTGCCTGAATTTGCATTGCCTTAATGGTCAGAAATTTGTGCATATTCTCATTTATGGAACACCACAGATATTCATTATGTTGACAGTGGATAGCTGCCTCACACACCAACTCTGGCTAGTCATTCTGACTCAAATCTGTTGAGTGCCCTGCACTGAAGGAGATAAGCATAGCAACACAGGGAAATGTAGGTAACGTACTTGAGACTGCCCTATGAGACCAATGTTATGGGTACCTGTGTGGATTCCTGCTGGCACCAGGACTGAAGGCAGTCATGCATATGATTCCAGCCTCTCCTCCCCCAATGTAGTTCATAATTATTCAGGGAAAGAATCTACTTCCATAGCTGTCCTGTCCACAGGAATTTGCTGGCTAGTCTTTAGCAACACTAGCCTCTAGCTTTGACCTTATCCCTGGGGCATACAGCCTAAAGAGATCTGGAGAGAAACTTCCTGGATCCAGTTGCTTTTTGTTCTTGTCCATTCTTATGAGCCTTTCATTTATAGAAGCTGGGGAGAATGGCTCTTATTGTCACCTCACGCCTGGGTATGGGCAGTCAAAAGAAGCCTTGAGCGGTACTTTGTCTGGCTTCTGCCATGACCCTCTGTTGTTTGCTCTCTTGAAGGCACTTTGGCTGAAACAGAGGGAGAATAGACTCAGCTATTGTCCTGTCCCTAGGTGTGCACATGTTGGGAAACCTGAAGTTCCATTTCTGGCTAGACATACTCCCAGTAGCAGTAAAGAGGTATCACACTAGAGGTCCTGGTACAACCACACCTGAACAGCACCCCTACTTGCCATTTCTTCACCTTAATTGATCAGGTATTACTGACAAGAATAATATAAGCCAACACAGAGATGGTGCTCTGGTTCCTGCCACTGCTTCCCTCTATGAACCTGGTCAGCAGGTAAGATCTTCAGGGCACTCATTGCTACTGCTGCAGTCAATTCTAGATGCTCTCACAAGTAAGAGAGATCACATCAATAGTGCTTCAGAAGAATCCCATTAACTCAGAGAGGTCATCATCCTTTTTGCAGGGGTAATCACATACTGTCCAGTCTACATTAGTATGTGTCTTTAACACAGCTACCTGAATGGCTAATGTATCTGAACTTTTGTGTGATTTGCAGAGACAGTGGGTCCCAGACTCTGATGCATTGTGTCCAAATTCACTAATCATAGCCAAAGAAGTGAAAGTGATTGTAGGTGCCCCAGTGGAAATAAAATCAACATTGCATTGCAAATTAGTATGCCAAAACACATCTTCAGGAGAAAATCACTAGAAAAGCCATCCTATAAAAGTGATAAAGATAGTAAATATACCTGATGTATATGTCAACCTAAGAACAAAAGGAATATGAAAAACAATATGCTGGAAATATATCTCTAGCAAAAGATTCCAAAAAAATGAAATTAATCAAAAGTATGATATTCCAAAAGAGTGATTTAAAAAAAACTCAATGAGATTCAAGAGAATACCTATAAACATTTAAATGAAATTAGGAAGGCAGTACAGGACATAAATGAGAAATTCAACAAAGAGAGATCTTGATAAAGATCCAACAGAAATATTGGAAACACGGTGCTCAGTAAGTATAAGAAAAATTTTCTTGAGACCCCAGCACAGGAAAGAATTTTGGAGTTTGGTGATAAATAGTTTGAAAATTCTGATTCAAATAGAAAGAAAGAAAAACAGAAGAAAGACCAAAGGGGATTTAAGACAATTGTGATATCATTATATTATTAAATATATGGGTCACTGGGCTATGTGAAGATGAGGATATTAATGTATTAAAAACTGATTCAATGGAATATTAGCAAACTTCCCTAATCTTAAGAAAGGACTCATATAGAACCCCAAATAATCAAGACTAGAAAAATATCCTCATCATGACATTCTATTCAAATTGTCTATTTAGTACAGCACAAAGAAAATTTTAGATTTACAAGAGAAAGACAGCAAGTTACATTTAAGGGCAATCCTGTTAGAGTAGCAGTAGATTAGGTAGGAGTGCTGAGGAACAGTGTTTTCTGGACACAGCATGACCATTGCACTGATGAACACATGACAGTTGAGGGTGCCTGCACAAGACCTACACACATTTAGACCATCACCAATTCATCACCATTTTCCTCATCATGGATAGGGGAGGGGCTCATGATGCCCAGCCACTCATTAAGGGACTATTAGCAGTTAAAGGATGCTGGGGGAGAGAGTATCATTTTCTTCAGGGGTGTAGCCACTGCTAAGTTGTCAGTGTTCCAATAAATAACCTCCTAATCATGCTCACACAAACAGCCATAATTAATCTCAGTGCATTAAGAAGAAAAGACTAAAATAGGAGAGGGCTCGTTGGGGGAGAAAATGGGTTCTAGCATGAGAGAGAGGACCATGAGGGACAGTAATGGGGGTGTAAACGACCAAAAAGTCAGTATGGACTTAAGAATTTGTCAGATAATTTTTTTTAAATAAAGATGATTCTAGATAATACTTCTGGAAGAGCAAGCCAAATCCAAAATTAGAAGATGAAAGAAAATAAAAATTTAAACAGAAATCAAATATAAGAAAGAGGGGAAAAAACACAAGATAGAGGAGTTTAAAAAACTAGGGGTTGGAAAGATGGCACAGCTGTGAAGAGCACTTGTTGCTCTTGTAGAGAACTGAGGTTTGATTTCCAGCACCCACATGGTGTCCAACAACCATCCATAACTCCAGTTCCAGGGGATTCAACTCTCTCTTTTAGCTTCCTCAGGTACTGCACATGGTGCACATACATACATGCAAGCACCCTCATTCACCATCCCAACTCCCCCACCCTGTCTCTTCTCTTAGTTATACACAAAAATAAATTTGAAATAGGCAAAACTTTCTCTCCACCTCCTGCCATGATCTCTTTCTACTTTACTGGCTCTGGAGGTTACTTACGATATATATTCACTTCCAAAGATTCAGAGCCAGGATCCACAAATAAGAAAGAACATGTGGCATTTGTCTTTCTGGGTCTGGGTTACTTCACTTAGCATAATGTTTTCCAGTTCCATCCATTTACTTGCAGATTACAGGATTTCATTTTTCTTGACATGATCAGGCTGGTTAAGAAGTCTTGTCCTAGCCTTGACTCCCTCAGCCTTGTCACCCTCCCAGCTCCCCTACCCTGTCTCTCTTCCTAGCGTGGGCACTGGCCCATTTCTTCTCTTAGCACCCCAGACCTCTGGACTGCCCTCTTGGCCCAGACTCCCCACTGTTCCTGATCCTTTGTATCCAGACCAATCCAATACCTTGTTCTGGATCCTGGGAGCCCTTGGGGCCTGGTTCCTCTCCCACCTTGGCTTTGCATGCCTGAGACAGGCCCTAGTCCGCGGCCAGCCCAGCCCAGCTCCCAACTTCCGGAGGCCACCATCTTTCCTGGGTAAGTTTGACCATGCCCACTGCACCTTGACTCCCACAACTTTGTTCACCTTCCCAGTTCCTCCACCCTGCCTCTCCTCTTGGCATGGGAACTGGTTGATTTCTTCACTTGGCACCTCATATCTCCAGAATGCCCTCTTGGCCCAGACTTCCCACTGCTTCCTGATCCTTTGCACCCAGACAAACAGAAATTCTCGGTCTAGTCTCCTGGAGTCCTAAGAGCCTGTTCCCTCACCCACCTTGCCTTTGCATACCTGAGAACAGCCTTCATCACTGCTGTCCCACTCCCAACCTGGATTCCTGAGTCCATCCTCCTTCCCTGCTGGTGCTGGAATCCTGAGACCAAGCTCCTTCTCTGACTGCCTGAGAGCCCTGAATCCTACCTCTACTTAGCAATCCTCCCAAATTGTACTGTGCCTGCTGACTAGAGGGATCCAGACCTTAGGAGAAAGCCTGAGAACATCTGATCCTCCTCCAACTTGGGCCTCAGTGGGAACTCCTGAACAGCAGGATTGAAGACCTCTGACCCCTCCAATATAAAATCAAAAGAGAGAACCTGAACCGTAAACCAACCAGCTTTTCATGTCCAACAAGTAAACCACAAAGGCACTTAAAGTTTATAAAAAAGCAAACCTAAATTCAAAAAAGGAAGGCTTTAATCTCACACAGAATCAGAAACTACAAAAGAAATCCACATGTCAAAGTCACAGTGAAAAAATAACATGAAAAACCCAAATAATATATCCCCACAAAGCACCAACAGTCCTGTAGAGGAGTACAATGAGAACTGCCTAGAGATAACACAGGACATGGAATTCAAAAGAAAAATTATAAACATGATAAAAGAATTCAGTGAATTTAAAGAACACATAAACAAAGAAATCAAAGAACTGAAAAAAGATAGTGATAAACTTCTGAATGAATTCAGAAAAGAGTTAGAATTATTGAAGAATACTCAGGCTGAAATGAAGAAGGAAGTGAAACACTCAGTAAGCCAATTAGAAATGACAGGAGAAAGCCTCACCAATAAAATGAATGAAATGTAAAATAAAACATCAAGACTGGAATATAAAGTAGATGAATTAGACCACTCAAGGAAAGATTATGAAAAATTTAAGAAAACACAGGACTGGAATACGCAGGAATTTCATGACATCATAAAACGACCATAGACATAAAGGAAGGAGAAGAATCTCAGGATAATGGTATTGACAAGATCTTCAACAGGATTGTAGAAGAACATTTCCCCAAATTACAGAAAGACATACCCATACAAATATAAGAAACACATAGAACACCAAATAGACAGGACCGAAAAGAAACTCCCCATATTAAAAACACTAAACATACAGAACACAGAAAGAATACTGAAGGCTGAAAAGGAAAAACAACAAGTTACATATAAAGGAAAACCCACCAGAACTACAGCTGACTTTTCAGTGCAAACTATGAAAGCCAGAAGAGTCTGGACCAAAGCATTCCCAGTTATAAATGACCACAGATGATAATCCAGATTACTTTACCCAGCCAAAATGTTTATTATAGTTGAAGGGAAAATAAAAATCTTCCATGACATAAATAGGCTGAAAGAATTCATGTCCACAAAACCAGCTCTTCAGGGAATTCTTGAAGCAACACAAAGAGCTGAAGAAAGAAGGACTGTACCCAATGGGTAAAAGAAAGAAACTTAATGAAGGTATAACTGTGGAAACACACAGTAACACCAAGAAGGCTAACAGAAATAAAAATGACAAGAATCAATACATGTCTTTCATTAATAACTGTAAGTATCAATGGACTGAACTCCCCAGTCAAAGGCACAGACTAGTTGAATGGATTAAGAAACAAAACTGATCCTTTTGTTGCCTGCAAGAAACTCATCTCACTTTCAAGGACAGGCACTACCTCAAGGTGAAAGGATGGAAAAAATATTCCAAGCGAATGGTACTAAGAAAAAGGCAGGAGTTGCAATTCTAATATATGACAAAATAGACTACAAACTAAAATTAGAAGAGATAAAGAGGGCCACTTCATTCTGATCAAAGGAAAAATTGACCAAGAAGATATTACAATCATGAACATATATTCACCAAACTCTGCTGCACTTAACTTCATAAAAACAGTACTACAGGATTTTAAGACCCAGATTAGTCCCAACCTGTTAATAGTGTGGGACTTCAATACCCATTGTCTCCATTAGACAGGTCAACAGGACAAAGAATAAAGAGAGAAAAATCTGAGTTAAACAATACTGTCCATGAAACAGACCTAAAAGATATCTACTGAATATTCCACCCAAGGACCAAAGAATATGCATTCTATTCAGTGTCCCATGGAACTTTCTCCAAAATCAACCACATACTGGGGCACAAAATAAGCCTCAACCAATATAAAAAAAGAAATAATTCCATGCATTCTATCAGACCAGTAAAGCTTAAAATAAATATTAGAAGAAGCCTAATAACCACATGAACTCATAGAGATTAAACAACACACTCCTGAATGATGAATGGGTCAAAGGACAAATTAAGAAAGAAATAAAAATATTCCTGGAACTAAATGAAAAGAACAGTACAACAGAACAAAACCTCTTGGACACTTTAAAAGCCGTCCTTAGAGGGACGTTTCTAGCTCCAAGTACCTACATTAAAAAATCAGGAAGAACACAAATAAATGACTTGACAGTGAACTCAAGACATTTGAAAAGCTACAACAAATGAAACCCAAACCCAGAAGACAAGAAGAAATAACAAAAAATTACAAAAATCAGAGCAGAAATTAATGAAATAGAAACAAAGCAAACAATAGAAAGAATCAAGGAATCCAAGATTCCTTGACAAACAAGATTAACAGGCCCTTAGACCAGTTAACCAAAATAAAGAAAAAGCAAATCCAAATCAACGAAATCAGAGATGAAAGGGGAAACATCACAACAGGCACCAAAATGTTCCAGAACATTATAAGGGAATACTTAAAAAATTTATATGCTACTAGATTTGAAAACCTAATTGAGATGGATGGGTGTCTAAAAGCATGGGAACCACCAAAACTAAACCACAATGAGATGAACAGCTTAAACAGACCCATAACACATAATTAAACAGACCCATAACACATAAGGAAATTTAAATAGTAATAAAAATCCTTCCAACAGAAAAAAGCCAGGACCAGATGGATTCACAGCAGAATTCTACCAAACATTTTAAAAAAGATCTATACCCAATACTACTTAATTTCTTCAAAAAGATAGAAATGGAGGGAGAACTTCCAAATGCCTTCTATGAAGTCGGTATCACCCTAATACCCAAACCAGGTGAAGATATAACCAAAAAAGAAAACTATAGAACCATATTCTTAATGAACACAGATGCAAAAATTCTCAACAAAATACTTGCAAACTGCATACGGACACATATCTAAAAGATCATCCACCAAGATCAAGTCTTTTTATTCCAGATATGCAGGGATGGTTCAATATACGTATGTCAATAAACATGATAAATCATATAAATGGACTCAAAGAAGCACATGGTCATCTCAAAAGAAGCAGAGAAGGCCTTTGACAAAATACAACATGCATTTATGTTCAAAGTCCTAGAGGGAACTGGACTGGAGAGAACATACCTCAATATAATTAAACCCATATATAACAAACCCACTGCTAACATCATTCAAAATGGAGAAAAACTGGAGGCATTCCCATTAAAATCAGGAAGCAGACAAGGCTGTCCACTATCTCCACTCTTTTTGGCCATAGTGCTTGAAAATTTGCAAGAGTAATAAAACAGGAGAAGGAAATTAAAGGAGTAATAATTGGAAAAGAAGAGACCATATTATCCCTGTTTGCAGATGATATGATATTATATCTAATAGATGCCAAAAATTCCACCAGAAAACACCTAGACATGACTAACATGTTCAGTAAAGTGGCAGGCTAGAAAATTAATCTAAAAAAATCTGTAGCCTTTCTATATGCCAAAAACAAGCAACGAGAAAGAGTACATGGAAACATTCCCTTTCACAATAGCCTCAAAAAAACCCACCACCACCACCACCAACAAAAAAAAACCCCGAAAAACCTCAGAAAAGGACCTGTACAATGAAAAATTTAAATCTTTAAAGAAAGAGATTGAGGAAGACATCAGAAGATGGAAGGACCTCCCATGCTCATGGATTGGATGAATTAATATTGTGAAAATGACCATCGTAGCAAAAGCTATTTATAGACTCAATGCAATGCCAATGACAATTCCCATGACGTTCTTCAAAGAATAGGAAAAAAAAATCCTAAGCTTCATATGGAAGCCCAGAATACCTTGAATAGCCAGAGCAACACTGAGCACTTAAGAGCAATGTTGGGGGGATTACTATACCAGATTTTAAACTGTATTACAGAGCTATAGTCATAAAAACAGCATGGCACTGGCACAAAAATAGACCAGTAGATCAATGCAAAAAAATTGAAGACCCAAATATGAGTACATGCAATTTCGGCTACCTGATATTTAACAAAGGGGCCAAGAACATTCACTGGTGGAACGAAAGCATCTTCAGCAAATGGTGCTGAAAAAACTGGATCTCCCCCTGTAGAAGAATGAAACTAAGCCCCAATCTTTCACCTTGCACAAAAGTCAACTCCAAATGGATCAAATGGATCAATATGATGCCTGAAATTCTGAAACTGTTAGAAGAAAACATGAGTAATACCCTACAATATATAGGTGTAGGAAAAGACTTTCTAAAGAAGGACATCAATTACTCAGGAAACAAGGTCAAGAATCAACAAATGCGACCTCATGAAGCTAAAAAGCTTCTGTACATCAAAATAATCAACTAAGGAAATGAGGAGAAAATTTTCACCAGCAACACATCTGACAGGTTTAACATCCAGAATATATAAAGAACTCAAAAAACAAAGAATCAAGAAAGCAAGTAACACAATTAAAAATGGGTAAGGAGCTGAGCACAGAGTTCTCAAAAAAGAAAAAAAGATGGCTAAGAAGCATCTTGAAAGGTGTTCAACATCATTAGTAATTAGGGAAATGCAAGCTAAAACCATTTTAAGATTTCATCTTACCCCGGTCAGACTGGCTAAGATCAAGAGAACAAATGGTAAAAAATGTTGGGGAGGATACAGGGAAGGGGAAATGCTCATCCAGTACTGGTGGGACTGCAAAATTTTTCAACCCTTATGTAAAGCAGTGTGGGGATCCATTAAAAAATTAAAAATGACTCTACCATTTGACCAAATTACACCACTCTTTAGCATATGCCCAAAGAACTCATCCTATTGCTGAGACACTTGTATATCCATCCATGTTTTTGATGCTCTTTTCAAAATAACTAAGAGATGAAAGCAACCTAAGTGCCTCTCAACTGACATTTGGATAATAAAATTGTGGTACATGTATATGGTGAAGTTCTACTCAGCAGTAAAGAAAGATGTAATCATGAAATTTGTAGGTAGATGGATGGAGCTAGAAACTTTTATACTAAGTGAAGTAACACAGACTCAGAAAAACAAATGAAGTATGGTCTCTCTCATATCTGGATCCTAGCACCAAGTCCTTATAAGAGCGTATGTATACAGACATAACTACAGGAACCAGGATAATGGAAAGGAACCAGGGAGGTAAAGGGAAAGAAAGAATCTGAAAGAGAAGAATAGTGGTTAACAGGTGTTACTAAGGGATATATGTATAAAATGGGGTTATTTTAATGGGAGGCAGAGGGAGGGTTATACAAAGAACCTTGGAGATAAAGGGAATGAAGGAGCTCAAGAGATGTGGGAGAAGGGTATTATGAAGGGGGAAGTGGGAAAAATGGGGAGACTTTAAATGGGGAAACGATGTTTGAAGGGTTAGACAATGAGAAAGATAAATAATGCCTGCTAGTTAAAAAAAACAAAGGGAACCATATTAGTCCAAAAACCTACTGACAAGTTATACATACAACTAGCTGAAGGACCAAAGTATACGTTTATTCAAGGTTTATCTGAGAACGTTTGGTTTTTGCCCAAGCTTTCTCTACATAGCCATGGTAATTAAAAGTACAAGACTGGTGGAACTAACCTTCTTGGATGTTTAACAGCCATACTTTGAGGCCTATTCTAATCTGCTCAGAGGGACATAAAGGACAGTTTTTGCTCCTTGCCCTCCAATGTCGACTAAGTTCCAGGGGACTGTGGAGCATCTCTCAAAATGTCCTGTAACTGTGGTGAGTCACCTGTCCTCTTTATCAAGGAGGCCATGGAGACCCACCAGGTAGATTTTAACCAGTGTCCAGTCTACCAAGAGGAGGGTCAACACAGAAGAAACATTTCCTCCATGATTCCAAGTGATGCCAGCCATGGTCAAGTAGGATCTTTGACTTATCTTCACATAAATGGAACTGGTAAAAGAAAGGATCCAGTGGCTCTTCCCAAACCCATGTGATGCCTGAGGAACACATCCTCAGATGGCCTTAAGAGTAAAACCAAATTGATTTATCTGGGCCAACTCTATGGTCTTAAACACCCAAAAGGAAAGCATAACCAAATATTAATGTAATCAGTATAATTCTTTAAGATTCCATGTGTATAGCTATAGACTACATAACAAGAAACAATGCCAGACAAGAGAAACCTTCCTTTGAGTTATTGGCCAGGGTGGCCCAGGAGACTCCCAGACAGTAACCCAGCATAGAACTGGGAAAATTAGCAACAGACCACAATCTTATCTAAAAAGGAATGTTTGCAACTGATTGCTGCTAGATGACAAAGAGCTGATCTTCCTAAAACAAGGAACTCTAGATAGGCTGACTATACTCAGCTGATGGACTTGCACTGGGTAACGGCTTGTGGCACTGACAACAGAGTGGAGTAACAGGAATGACAGAGTATATGGGCTCCAGGGGAGTGGCTATGGAAGAAGCATAAAACTTTGCTTCATGTTAATTAGTAGATATGAAAAACATTACCAGTGAAATCTACCTGATGAAGTTATATCCATGCTCAGGTTCCAAATATCTCAGAAGGTAACTGACTGTGACTAGTAAAAATCAGTTATGTAGAAATTAGAGATGCATGTACAAACATCTAAGTGTTAGTTGCATTAAAAATGAGTTTTTCCTGTATGAAAAATATATTTTAAAATGAAATGGAGATCTTTTTTTAAAGGTTAAAACTTCGTTCAATTTTATGTCTTATAGGGTTTATACAGAGTAAAATAGTGTATAACTGTATTCTGTATTAATTAAACACTGTGAACCTACAAATTACAGCCAATTTTGAAAGAGAAAAAAAAAAGAATTCATGCCCTAAAAACCAGACTTACAGAGAATTCTCGAAGCAATACAAAGGACTAAAGAAAGGAATGAGCATACCCAAGAGGCTATGGAAAGAAAACAAAGAAAAGTATAATAAAGGAAACACAAAATAGGCTCACAAACACAGAGAAATTAAAATGACAGCATCTAATACACATCTTTCAATAACAACACTAAAATCAATGGCCTCAACTCCCCTGTCAAAAGACACAGGCTTGTGCAATGGATCAAGAAAGAAAAGCCATCTTTTTATTGTTTTCAAGAAACTAATCGCACCTTCAAGGATAGACACTATCTTAGGGTAAAATGTTGAAAAAAAATATTCCAAGCAAATGGCCCTAAGAAGCAAGCAGGTGTTGCAACTTTCACATCTGATGAAATAGACTTCAAATTAAACTCATCAGAAGAGATAAGGAAGGTTACTTCACTCTAATCAAGGAACAATTGATCAAGAAGATATTAAAATCATGAACATATATGCACCAAACTCTGGAGTACCCAATTTCATGTCCAGGACTATAAAACAGAGATTGACACAAACTCAGTGATAGTGGGCAACTTTAATACCCCACTGTCTTCAATAGACAAGTCAATTGGACAAAGAATAAACAGAGAGAGACATCTGAATTAAATGACATATTATATGAAATAGACCTAACAGACATATACAGAATATTCCACCTAACCACCAAGGAATAGACTTTTTACTCAGCAGCTTGTTCAAGTTATTCTCAAACTGACCACATCTGGGGCACAAAGCAAACTTCAAAAAATAAAAATAAATAAAATAATTTGATGCCGTCTATCAGACCACTGTGCAGTAAAGCTGATAACCAACAGCAAAAGAAGCTCTTGTAAATATGCAAACTCATATAGATTAAACAACACACTCCAGAATCAGAAATGGATCAAAGAAAAAATTAAGAAAGAAATAAAAGTATTCCTGGAACAACACAACAAAACATCTGGGGCACCCTAAAAGTAGTCCTAAGAGGGAAGTATTTATACCTCTTAGTGCCTACATTTATAAAAAACAGAAACAGCACATGTAAACGACTTGACAGTACAACTCAAGACCCTGGAAAGGCAAGAACAAATGAATCCCAAACCCAGTATATGAGAAGAAATAATGAAATTCAGAGCAGAAATTAATGAAATAGAAACAAAGAAAGAAATACAAAAAAAATCAATGAATCTAAGAGCTGGTTCTTTGAAAGGTTAAACAAGATAGACAGACTCTTAGCCTAGTTAATCAAAAGAAAGAAAGAGCAAATCCAAATCGACAAAATCAAAGATGAAAGGGGAAACATCACAACAGACAACAAAAATATCCAGAACATTATAAGGGAATACTTTTAAAACCTATAAGGTACTTAGTTTGAAAACCTAAAAGAAATGAATGGATTTCTAAAATCATGGGAATCACCAAAACTAAACCAAGAGGAGATCAACAGCTTAAACAGGCCCATAACACATAAGAATATTTAAACAGTAATACAAAACCTCCTGAATAAAAAAAGCCCAGGCCCAGATGGATTTACAGCAGAATTCCACCAGACATTTAAAGAAGATCTCTACCCAATACTGCCAAAAAAATAATTTATTGAAAAAGATAGAAACAGGGAGAGAACTTCTGAATTCTTTCAATAAAGCCAGCATCACTCTAATATTGAAAAAGATAGAAACAGAGGGAGAACTTCCATATTCTTTCTATGAAGTCAGCATCAATCTAATACCAAAACCAAGTAAAGATACAACCAAGAAAAAAAACTATAGACCCATATCCTTAATGAACATAGATGCAAAAACTCTCAACAAAATACTCTAAAACTGCATACAGACACACATCAGAAAGATTATTCACCATGGTCAAGTCAGTTTTATTCCAGGGATTCAGGGATGGTGCAATACATATAAGTCAATAAACATCATAAACCATATAAATGGACTCAAAGACAAGAACCACATGGTCATCTCAATAGATTCAAGAAGGGTTTTGAGAAAATTCAACATGCTTTTATGTTCAAAGTCCTAGAGGGAATTGGACTGGTAGGGAACATACCTCAGCATAATTAAAGCTATATACAGCAAACCCATAGCCAGCATCATCCTAAATGGAGAAAAACTGGAAGCATTCCCATTAAAATCAGGAACCAGACAAGGCTGTCCGCTATTTAATATAGTGCTTGAAACTCTTGCAAGAGCAATAAGACAAGAGAAGGAAATTAAAGGAGAAATAATTGGAAAAGAAGATGTCAAATTATCCCTTTTTGAAAATGATATGGTATTATGTCTAAGAGATGCCAAAAATTTCACCATGAAGGATTAAAGGGACGGAGTGGAGAGGGGACATAATGGAGTATATGTGAAGAGTATGGGAGCTGGGGATTCATAGGATTAAGATACATCCTATATGTGTATGAAATTGCCAAAAAATAAAGGAAAGATTTTCTATTAAAAAAATCCCTCAAAACACAAAGAATCAAGAAAGCAAATAACCCAATTAAAAGAATGGGCTAAGGATCTGAAGAGAGAGTTCTGAAAAGGAGAAATAAGGATGGCTAAGAAGCATCTTAAAATGTGTTCAACATCTTTAGTAATGCAAATTAAAACCACTTTAAGATTTTTTCTTACCCCAGTCAGACTGGCTGAGATCAAGAGAACAAATGATACCAAATATTGGAGACGATGTGGGGAAAGGGGAATGTTCAACCACTGCTGGTGGGATTGCAAATTTGTGCAACCCTTATGGAAAGGAGTGTGGACAACCCTTTAGAAACTAAAAATGAACCTACCGTTTGACCCAGTTATACTACTCCTTAGCAGACACTCAAAGGACTCATCCTATTGCAGAGACACTTGTACATCTGTGTTTGTTGTGGCTCTTTTCACAATAGCTAAGAGATGGAAGAAACCTTAGTGTCTTGCAACTGACGTGTGGATAATGAAAATGTGGTATGTTTACACAATGGAGTTGTACTCAGAGATAAAGAAAAACGAAATCATGAAAATTTCAGGTAATTGGATGGAACTAGAAACTATTATACTAAGTGAACTAACACAGACTTAGAAAAAAAATTATGTATGTTCTCCCTCATATGTGAATCTTAGCATCAAATCTGTATAAGTAAGTATGTATCCAGAGATAACTAGAGTAACCAGGATAATGAAAAGGAACCAAGGAGGTAAAGAAAAAGAAAGAACCAGAGGAAGAACAATAGAAAACAGGTGTTAATAAGGGAGAAATGGATAAAAATGGTGTTACTTAACTGTGATGGGGAGGAAGGGAAAGAAGGAGATCAAGAGAGGTGGGACCATAGGTGTCGGGTATTTTTATAAATAAATATTTTATTGAGAATTTCACACATGCATCTAAGGTGCTTTGATCAAATCCATGCTCACTACCTCCCCTCCAACTCCTCCCATATCTCCCCATCACTTTTTTTTCTGATAAATTCATGTACTCTTTCTTCTTCTTTGATTTATTTATTTTTATGGGGCTTTTGGCTCTAGAGGAGCCAAAAAGACATTCCCCCCTCTGAAGAGGTAACCCTAAAGTCTTTTAAGGACTAGGTACAAGATCCCAAATATTTTTGACATTTTTGGCCTTTGGAACAGAATACATTGCTAAAAGGCCGAAGAACATTGTGACTTTTAGCCAAGCAACTGGCTACTTCTCTTTGGGGTCTTTTAACCCTAACTGCCTAGTAAATTCCTTCCTATTCTTATCACTCCATCATCTGAAGAGGTTACCCAAATTACCAACAGGGAATATGGACACAGATTGCTCTGGCTTCTTCCATGCTGAACAGGGACACAGGGTGAGGCAATTGGAGTACCCCTTCAGTGGGTCTATCTAAAAGACTCACAAATTTCATGACTCTTATCTCTAGGGGGAAAAGAAAGTCCTTGACTGAGGAATAGGAGAAGTAAAGGCAAGAGTAGTTAGCATTACAAGTTCTAGACAGGGAACTAGAAACAAGTCATAACAGTAATTTTCAAATGTTCATATGAGAGTCCATTGGAATTTCTTGACAAGGGCTTCCAAAAGCCTGCCTTTATGGGGTTCCTCCTCATTTTCCTTTTGTCTTCCATAACTGGACTCTAGAATGATGGATTCAGGATTTTCTTTCAGGTATTTTGATAGCTGTCGGAGTGGTTAGAATCAATGTCGGTTCCTTCTCAAAGGCTTCTAGGTAGTGGGAGAAAACAGATTTAGCCATCGTTTTAGAACAATAGCTGGTTGTCTCTCTTAGCTACACATGGGCACTACAGTTTGGGAGACCAAGATTTGAAGTCTTACATCTGAGCAGCACTTTCTGATTAGGAACAAAGTCATCAATGAGAAATAATTGTCTAAAGAACTTTTTATATAGACTTAAGCCCAATGTCTGGGATGTGTTATCCCTTGAACTCTTAAAAAAACATACTGATGACTTTACTCTTTGGTTATACTTTCCTTTTGGGTGTTTAAGAACATACAGTTGGCCCAAATAAATCAATTTATTTTTACACTTAAGGTCATTTGAGGATATGTTCCTTAGGGGTCACATGGGCTTGGGAGGAACTCCTGGCTCCTTTCCTTTACCAGTTCCATCTATGTGAACATAAGTCAAAGGTCCTGCTTGACCATGTCTGGCTTCACTTGGAAGGAGGAATGAGATGTTTCCTCTGAGTGGACCCTCCTCTTTGTAGACAGGACACTGGTTCAAGTCCATCTTTTGGGGTCTCTTTGTCCTCCCTGAACAAAAGGACAGGTGACTCACCACAGTTACAGAACTTAGTCGACCTTAGAGGGCAAGGGGAAAAAGCTGTCTTTTCATTCCCTCTGACCACAATATTATAATCCTCAAACTATGGCTGTTAAACATCCAATAAGGTTATTTCCACCAGTCTGGCACTTTTAATTATCATGTGCTATGTATATAAGGCTTGGGTAAAAAAGCCAAATATTCTGAGATAAATCTTGACTAGATATATATTTTGTTCTTTAGTTGACTAAACTAAGACCATAGAAATTTTAAGATTATGTGTATATTACTTTTGTCTCATCCTTTGTATATCATCACAAACCTACATAGACCATCAGCACTTGCTTAGGCTTTCTCATGTTTTCTATTTTGGAAAATATCTCCATTTCTGTATCCTTTTAACATTTTTTAAATTCTCATTTTATTTTTTAAAAATAATTATGAGACATAATAGCACTAACAAATAAATTTTCCATCTGTTGTGAGACTTCTTTTCCTGGGGATGTTAAGCAATGCTTATTCCCTTTTAAGGTGTTAGTATCAAACCAATGTTTGATTCAAGTTTTACTGGGGAACCAATGAATTTATTGAGCTTACTTACTGCAATAACTGTGGGGTTGCTGAGGTGTATTTATGACCTGAGGATACGCACACTAGAAATCCTTCACCCAGCATGGGTCATGCCTTCTCTTCGTAGTCTTCCCCAGACTGTATACTTTAGCCCTCCCCAAATCCAGAAGGCCATGTGTGATTAGGGCCAATGTAATTTGGCCCTAATTACAAGTTGGCTTGGAAGGGTGGCTGGATACTCCAGTGAGGGTGCAATGACTCTGCTTGGTCCTCATGTAATGAATGAGCACAACTGTCAACAAGCCCAATTGTGACGATGTTTAGGGATCAGGCTCCGCTGAAATCATGATAATGGTAGTTATTTCATGCAGAAGGAACTGCTGCATACCATCATCTTATTAAAAGGATCTGGAATTTAAAAGGATTTGGTGCTAGGATCCACATATGAGGGAGAACAGATGTCATTTCTTTTTCTTAGTCTGTGTTACCTCACTTTGTATAACAGTTTCTAGATCCATCCATTTACCTGAAAATTTCATTATTTTATCTTTCTTTACTGCTGAATAGAACTCCACTGTGTAAATATACCACATTTTTGATAACCACTCATCAGTTTAGGGGCAGGTCGGTTGCTTCCATCTCTTAGCTATTGTGAAAAGGGCAGCAACAAACATGGTTGTACAAGCGTCTCTACAATAGGATGAGTCCTTTGGTATATGCCAAGGAGTGGTATAACCTAAGGTTCATGGAACATATAACAGGTATAATGAAGAGGACACTAATGAATCTCCCATTATCAATAATGAAGCTTCCTCATGCAGCAGAGGACCAGGAACACAAAAGGTCACAAATAGTCAAAGTGTAGAGATCAAGAGTCTGTTAAATACTGGTCCTTGGACAGGACCCCTTTAGTAAACTTCTCCCAGCCAAGGCTCAGGGACCATTGTGGAAGAGGGGGAAGAGAGATTGTAAGAACCAGGGAGGAGTTGCATGACCCTAGGGAAACAGAGTCCAACAAGCTCCTAGGAAGCTGCTCATATGAGTCTATGGCAATGGTGTCAGCATACACAAGTCCCATGCAAACTCAGGCAGAGAATAACCCAGTGTAGAACTGGGAAAATGAACAGCAGGCCTCAATATTTTCTGAAGGAGTGTTAGCAACTGATCGATGCTAGATGAAAAGAGCTGATCTTCCTCAAACAAGGGACTCTAGATAGACTGACTAGACTTAGTGGATGGACTTGCACTGGGGAACAGTTGGGGATACTGACAACCCAGTGAGCCTTAAAAGAGATGACAGAGTGTATGGGCTCAAATGGGGCTGGAGGGGAGATGGGAGGGTGCCAGTGGGGATGGTGGTATAAAGATGATTAAAATTGTTTGAGCTGTTTTGTATGAAATATACAAAAATTCAATAAAAAAATCAGAAAGACCACATGTAAACGACTTGACAGTGCAACTCAAGATTCTGGAAAGGCAAGAACAATCCAACCCCAAGCCTTGTAGACAAGAAGAAATAGCAAAACTCAGAGCAGAAATTAATGAAATGGAAACAAAGAAAACAATACAAAAAAATCAATGAATCAAAGAGCTTGTTTTTTGAAAGTTTAAACAAGATAGACAGACCGTTAGCCCAGTTAACCCAAAGCAAATTCAAATCAACAAAATCAGAGCCTAAAGGGTAAACATCACAACAGACACCACCCCCCCAAAAGCATTGTAAGGGCATACTTTAAAAATCTATACTCCATTAAATTTGAAAACCTAAAATACATGGATGAATTTCTAAAATTATGGCCACCACAAAAGTTAAATCAAGAGGAGATCAACAGTCTAAACAGACCCGTAACAAATAAGGAAATTGAAACAGTAATACAAAACCTCCCTACTAAAAGAAGCCCAGGCCCAGATGGATTCACAGCAGAATTCTACCAGACATTCAATGCAAATCTAAAACCAAAGCTGCCAATATTGTCATAAAGCTTTAGAGAGCCACCATGTGGGCTTTGAACAATATAGTCAGAGAACTGTGGCTACCCAAAATCCCATAAATAAGCATGTAATAGATTCCAGACTCAGAGCCCCAAGATTTAATGACTGTCTTGTCATGTTTTGATTTTTTTGCAAATTCCTTCATTCTACTTGCTTATTTGTGCTTTTTGGAGAAGGGGTACTCTCCCATTACTCTCACTAACATATCCTGGAAGTATATCAATGAATTTTCTTGTTTCTCTTTCTGTTTTCTTTTGTTTTTGAGACAGAATCCCATTATACAACCCAGCCTCATCTGGAATTTTCCATTCTTCTTCAGCCTCCAAAGTGCTGCACAGGTGTGCACCACAGAGCCAAAATTTATTAAATTCTTCTTTAAAAATTATTTTACAAGGCAGCTACATTGGGAAGTTTTTCATGAGCTTCAGATATGATTTTAGATTTGAAATTTTTGTTGATGTAGGAAGATTTAAGACTTTGTAACTCAAGAAGGGAATAAATGCATTTGGTATTTTAAGACAAACCTTGGGATCAAAGAGAAGAATATTATGATTTAGATATGTCCCTCAGAGATTTTTATGTTGGAACATTGTTTATTAGATTGGTGGTGAAGGGGAAAATTGAAATTTTAAAAGAAGAAAACCAAATTAATTGAGGGAAAAAAAGCCCCAGACCAGCTAGCTTGAGAAAACAGCCCCTGCTTATCAGCCCCTGCTGGCTTAAGAAAACAAATCCAAGTTACCTAGGAGACCAGCTGATCTACTGGCTTGAGAAAACACGTGTATAGTCTTTACTTTTGCTTTTGTAAACACCCTTCACCACTTGGAATTCCAACCTATGGGTCATAAAAAGGTGGGGGTCCACAGGCTGGAGACCTATGCATGGTTCACTGTTATGTAGGCTGGAAAACCACACCCTGTGACTCTGATGTGCAACAATGCCAGAGTGGGTCTGAAATGATGCCAAATTGTTGGTATATACTAGAAGAGGTTTGTTGCCTATTTCTTAGGCTTTGGTGATTACACTCCTGGGCCTACTGCCTACAAGACCAGAATAAAACCAAGACTTCCTACTTTGTTCCAGGGCGTTAAGCTGCAGTTCCTGATAGAGTTTTTGTTTGTTTGTGTTTTGTTTTTATGTTTGTTTTTTAATTACAGGGAGTTTCTGGAATTTTTTAAGTTACAGGCATTTAAAATGTGGGATTATCTTTCAAAATGGAGTAGAGTAAAACAGTTTCCAAAACATTTTATGAGTTTAATATAAACTTGGCACCTAAGTCAGATGAAAACAATATAATGAAAGAAAAATAATATATTTATATGAGCATATATAAATAAATCTGATAGTTACGCCAAGAAAACTTCAAGAAAATATTAACAAACCAAATTCAATGACACACTAAGATTATACAGCAGTACCAATTGTGATTTGTCCTGGATGCTGCTAAACCCAGGTGAGAGAATTACAGCTTACCACCACAAGTATAAGCCAGTTAGAAGGGAAAGGAATCCTTCATAATTGATAAGTGCACTACTAAGAGTGGCCAGTGCCTTTAAAATTATCTCAGCACTGAAGCTCTGGGGTACAGAGTTTATGAAGGCAAAACCATCAAAAAGTCGCAATGACAGTTTGGACCAGATGGAGATCAGAGGGACCTTGCTACAGTAGTTATTTTGGTTATACTGTAGCAGTTGTTTTGATTATACTTCTAGGCCATAATCAGGGTCATGAAAGCCCTGATTGTGTGACTACTGGCTGGGAATAATTCCAAAACAGACACAACATAGAGTCAGAAGTGGCCAAGGACAAAATATAGTTTTTCTGTTACTTCATTCTTTCATACCTTTTTAGGGGCATTCAAATCCTTGACTATGGTTAAGGGTTTAACAGAAGTCGTCTCCCTTCATTTCAGACCCTGAATTGGGAATAGGGACATCACGTATCATTCTAACTGCTTCAAGCTGCGGTGGGGTTTGTCTCGGGGGGGGGGAGTGGGGGATGGTTCAGGGTCCATTACAAGAAGGAGTCCTCTAGTGGCTTGGGTAGTTATATGGGCTGCTGCAATCAGGAAATGCTATAGGAATCTTCGAGACAGTAGATTCAGCATAGTGCAATGGTTTAGAATTGTAGTGGGCTTGTTTCCCTTGGCTGCAGGTAGGCACTGCAATGTTTAATTAAGCCAAGATTTGAAGTTTTCCATTTAAGCAGCATTTTTATTAATTATAAAACCATTAGTGCTAAATAACATTTTATATGAACTTAAGTCTGATGTCTGGGAAGTACAATCCCTTAAACTCTTAGAGAAACATACCAATTACTCTACAAAGAAAGTCAGTAACTGGAAGCCTTATCTAAGGCTATTAGTTAAAAGGGAAAAGCTGACAACAATTTTTAAATGTTTTCCCATAAATCTTTCTTAACTAAAATATTTCCATCTCCATGTCCTTTTACCATTTTCTTTCACTTTTTCATTTCCTTTTTTAATACCACGAGACATAATAACATTCATAAATAAATTTACCACTTGTTCTGAAAATTCACTTTTTGGGCGGTACTAGGCAATTAATGTTTACCCCATTTAAAAATTTTATAGTTAAACCAATGTTTGATTACATTAAAGCTCACCAATGAGTTTACTTGCAGAGCAGGGTGACGGGTTACTGACAGGTACATGAGCAGTTGCATCAGAAAGTTATCTAACATGGATGTTGATTTTTCCATAACCTGTCCAACTCCCTTTTCCTGTCCTTTTTCACAGATTATGATTAGGGCAAAATTGCATGCAGCTGAGTGGGAAGAGTAGCTGGATACTCAGGTGAGGATCCAATGATCTTGCTTATCCCTTTGTTTATGGAGAAACAAGATAGTCAAAAAGCACAATTGTGATGCTCTTTTGCAAGCAGGCACAGCTGAAGTCATGAAAAAGGCAATTGGTTGACTGGGAAGAGAGTGCTGTGCAGCATTATCTTATGAAAATAAAGTTGGGTCTAAATTATATACATGGTATATTATAGTAAAATGAGAATACTTGTACATATATGTTTAATTACCAAACTTTTTTGTAAGTCTCAGACAAACCTCTCCACTTGGACTTTTGCACTTTTTTTTTTCTTGTCTCATAACATCTGATTAGAAGAGAGTTTGAATTTTTAGTAGGAGTCTTGGTACTTATCAAAACGACCTTGGTGTGGGAGAATCCTGCCTGAAAATGAGAAAAGGCAGAAAGAAAGCATATATAGGTGATATTAAAAGAACTCCCAACTCCTCTAATTCTAACCAAATATTTTTCCAGTTAGGATTTTCAGGTGCTTTTTTTTAGTTATTTCCTCAGAATAAAACTGTACAACCAACTTTGAAACATTATACATATTACATATTTACATTTTAAAACATAGATTTCTTTTACCATCAATGTCCTTTAGCTATTTTTTCTAATTTGAAAGGTAGTGAATTTAGAGGGAAGGAATAAGTGCACTAAAAAGTATTACTTTATGAGTAATAGTTCCCAGGTAAACCTTACAGAAGACATAAGACCACCAAAGTCCCCCTTTGCCTTCTTTTTTACTTTATTACATATTTACATTTTAAAACATAGATTTCTTTTACCATCAATGTCCTTTAGCTATTTTTTCTAATTTGAAAGGTAGTGAATTTAGAGGGAAGGAATAAGTGCACTAAAAAGTATTACTTTATGAGTAATAGTTCCCAGGTAAACCTTACAGAAGACATAAGACCACCAAAGTCCCCCTTTGCCTTCTTTTTTACTTTATACGGTACAGAGAGTGGTCTGACAGAATCACTCTTTTGGTTTGAATGAGTGGAGACAGAAGATACAGAGCAAACCATTATCAAATTGATGTTTACAACAAACCTCATGAGGGTGATAGTGAAGGCAAGGGCATCCATTCCACAGACAAAATGGGAGCGGAATCATAGAGGAAGCCTGGCGCCTCAGGAGACAGAAAACCTGAAAACAAACTTGCAGTGAGCAATGAGCAGAACTCAGGGCAGAACTTGATGGCAGGCTGCTTTGTGTCTCCTGGTATCAGGGAGGTCCAGGGACCTTAGGGTTGAGGAGGGTCAGTTTGTTTACCGGAATTTGTGCTCTCCCCCATCCATCCTAGTCCTCCCTAACTGCCCCAGAATAGGCCCAGGAAACTGCTGGCTGGAAATTCTGGCCAGAGGGGCATCAGGAAAGTGCCTTAGCAGGGCCTGCACATAGCTTCAGTTGAAAACAGATATGTTTGGAAAAATGTTTCATGGAGACTATATACGAATTTTAAATAAGTGCATGTTTACATATAATAGTAGTGAACAAGTAGCTGACCTCCTCCATTGTTGGACACATATGGGTAGCCTTTTGAAGTTAATGTTTTGCAAAACAATGTAAAAAATTGAAATAGTCACATAAAAAAAATCCAAAATAGCAAAATAATTTAGGAAATCAGTAAATTTGCTATAAAAAGCCCCAAACACAAAATAATGTTTTTAGAAACAGATAAAAACAATGTAAAAAGCCTAAAACTGTTCCTCTTAAAAGCCAGTTAATACATCATACGAAAAGATACCAAAATCCAAGAATTTTACTGTATAAATTTAGACTGCTGTATA
This sequence comes from Nannospalax galili, assembly GCF_000622305.1. NCBI lineage: Eukaryota > Metazoa > Chordata > Mammalia > Rodentia > Spalacidae > Nannospalax > Nannospalax galili. The sequence goes on along the minus strand of NW_008334099.1, from coordinate 328,686 downwards.
AATGTATTGATCCCACTATACAAACTTTAAAAAAAATTTAATTGAATTATTTGTGTATTTCATACAGAATATTTCAAACAGTCTTGATCATGGCATGCTTCCATAGCCCCCCCCCCCAGCCCATATACTCTGTCGTCGCTCGCTGTTAAGGCTGACTGTGTTGTCATTGCCTCCAGCCGTTCCTCAGTGCAAGTCCATCCACTAAGTCTAGTCAGCCTATCTGGAGTCCCTTGTTTTAAGAAAATCTTACTAAGAAAATCGATTAGGAAGAGTACATAATGATGTGAGCAGTTTTCTGAAAGAAGTTGCACCTTTAAACTAAGTCTGATTAATTGACAGGGGTGAAGAGGGCTCCCATGCGGCTGCTGCACTACCACATTGGTTCTCTGTAGCAGAATGCCCATTTTCCTGCTGGGAAGAGTGGGGATGGGCTGCAGGGACTGCCTGGATAAGGGGGAGAAGGAACGCCCACTGCAGCAGAGATGTTCAGAGAGGAACACAGAGAAGGGGTGGTGGGGAGGAATGAGACGTTTTGCTAGCAATGTAAAAGACTGTCATTCTGGCATCTTTGAAATGGAGATATGACCCCACAGGACACTTCCAATTCCCACTCTGTGGGAGCTAGTAGGGTCTCAGGCCAGAAGCAGTGAATCCAGAAGTGGGCTGGTGTGACTGAAGACTTAATGTCTTGGGAAGGAAAAGGGGAGGCAGTTAGGGGAGTCCACAGACAAAGACAAAATGAACAGCAGACAACCTCAGAAGAGGCAGTTTACTGGAACTGTGAATATAATCCTAGAGGGACTAGCACCTCTCAACATAGCATAGGTAATGAGGGTAGAGGAAAAGGTGAGTACCCCATGTCTGCTTCCAGTCGCCACTAAGCCAAATGAGCTTGGAGGACAGTCTGGCTCTCCTGTCTTTGAGACAGAAAACGAAAAGATCAGACAGGAGAACACTTGACAGGACAAGTTCCCAAGTGCACTATTTCAGACCCAAGGGAAACTTTAATCATTCATACAACAGTTCAACTGGCCATGTATTCAGACAAAACCAAATCCCAATTTCTCATGAGAAACAGAACCAGAAAATCAAATCCTGAGGGAAGGGTCTCTGTCGGACCTATCTTTCCCAACAGAACCAAAGTCCTCAGATATTGGAGTCCAAATACAGTGCTAGAGGACAAGAGAAAGCATCACTTCAGGGATATCTTCCCCAGCCTGAGGGAAGGCTCCCCATGAAACCCATCCTTCCCAACCTGAGGGAAGGCTCCCCATAATCCTTCCCGATCTGAAACCAGAACTGACTTACCTCCTAGGAGAGTTAGAAGGACTCATTTTGTTGTCTGGGAATTTGGCTGTTATTTCAGACTTCTGCAGGTTCAGTTAGGGGTACAGGGGCAACCTCCTTAGTGGCCAGGGAGGTCTGGAGCAAGGTCAGTCCTATAGACATGGTAGGATCTTGCTCAGGGCTGCCAATTTGTTATACCCAGATGAGAGGATTACAGATCACCACCATATGGATAAGCCAATTAAAAGGGAAAGGAGTCCTTTACTGATAATTGATAAGTGAGCTACTGAGAGTGACTAGTGGCTTAAAAATTCTCTCATCACTGAAACTCAGGGGTGCAGAGTTTATAAAGGCAAAATCCATAAATGATGTGAAGGTCAGAAAGACCTTGCTGCTGTAGTTATTTGGTTATACTTTAGCAGCTGTTTTGTTTATACTTCTAGGCAATAGTCAGGGTTGTGAAAATCCCTTAATGTGTTGCTGGGGGAGGCTAGTGGCTGGGAAGAATGCCAAAGCACACACAATGTGGAGACAGGACTGACCCAAGAAAAAATGGAGTTTTTTCTGCTACTTCAATGTGGGCTTTAAGTCTGGCTTAGCATACACAGATCAGTCAGTGTGGTGCAATACATAAACTGATAGATGAAAACTACATGATCACACGGTGACTTTGGAAAATACTCAGCACTAGGAGGTAGGCACAGAAGGACAGGAGTTCAGAGCCAACCTTGGGTATATAGGAAACTGAAGGCCAACCTGGGCCAACCTACAACTGACAACAAAAATCAAGCAAAATTCAACATCCTTTCTTGATAAAAACTGTCAAGCTGAATTACAGAAAATTTGTCAACATGAAACTCCATTTGTGAAAAATACATAGCTAATAGGATAAAATTGAAAGGCTGTAACTAATAATAATCAGATACACAGAAATTAGAGATGCATGTGCAAACATCTAAGTGTTAGTAGCATTAAAAATGAATCTTTCTGTAGGAAACAGTATATTTTAAAATTAATGGAGACCTTTTTTAAAGATTAAAAACTCATTCAATTTTATGTTTATAGGATTTATACTGAGTTCATTATTGTATAACTGTGTTAATTCAACTGTGAACCTAAAAGTTTACAGCCACTTTTGAAAGAGATGTACCTTTGCTCTGGAAATTGGTATTGAATATGTTAAAGCTGTAATGAAATGCTTCTTCTAATCATGTGGTTATTAAATAAATAAACACATTCTGACCAAACAAAAATTTTATTTTGGCCAACGTTATGGTTTTAAACACCCAAAAGGAAAGTAAAACCAAAGAGTAAAGTCATCAGTATATTTCTTTGAGAGTTCAAGGGATTATACTTCCCAGACATTAGGCCCAACTCTACATAAAAAGTTATTTAGACAATTATTTCTCATTGATGATTTTGTTCCTTACCAGAAAGTGCTGCTCAGATGTAAGACTTCAAATCTTGGTCTCCAATACTGTAGTGTCCACCTGTAGCTAAGGGAGACAACCAGCTATTGTTCTAAAGTGATGGATAAATTTGTTTTCTCCCCCCATCTAGAAGCCTTTGAGAGGGAACTGACACTGATTCTAACGACTCCAATAGCTACCAAAATACCTGAAAGCAAATCCTGAATTCATTATTCTAGAGTCCAGCCTTGGAAGAGAAAAGAAAAATGAGGAGGAACCCAATAGAGGGATGCTTTTGGAAGCCCTTGTCAAGAAATTCCAATGGACTCTCATATGAACATTTGAAAACTGCCCTATTCTGACTTTTTTCTAGTTTCCTGTCTAGAACTTGTAACGCTAATTACTCTTGCTTTTACTTCTCCTTCACATTTCTCATTCACCAGTCAAGGACTTTCTTTTCCCCCTAGACATAAGAGTTATGCAATTTGCTAGTCTTTTAGATAGACCCACTGAAGGGGTACTCCAATTGCTTCACCCTGCATCCCTGTTTAGCATGGAAGAAGCCAGAGTGGTCTGCGTCCTGAGTCCCTATTGGCACTTTGGGTCACCTCTTCAAAGGATGGTGTGATAAGAATAGGAGGTAGGGATTGGCTGTGCAGTCAGGGTAAAAACACCCTAAAGAAAAGTAGCCAGTTATTTGACTAAAACTCACAATGTCCTTGGGCCTCTTAGCCATATATTCCATTCCAAAGTCCAAAAATGTTGAAAATATTTGGGATCTTGTATCTAATCCTTAAAAGATTTTAGGGTTACCTCTTCAGAGGGGGAAATGTTAGAGTAGCCAAAAGCCCCATAAAAATAACTAACTAACTAACTAACTGACTAACTAACTAACTAAATATATAAATCAAAGAAGAAGAAAGAGTACATGAAGTTATCAGAAAAAAGTGATGGGGAGATATAGGAGGGGTTGGAGGGGAGGGAGTGGGCATGGATTTGATCAAAACACCTTATATGCATGTATGAAATTCTCAATAAAATATTTACTTAAAAAATACAAGGCTAGGGAGGTGGTTCATTGGGCCCTGCTGGCAAGCCTAAAGAACTGATTTCCATCCCTAGGATCCACATTGCAGAAGGAGAAAACTGACTCTAACAAATTTTTCTCTAATCTCCATGTAGGTCCACGTACCCACACTCTCAATGTACACACACAAGTACATTTAATTTTAAAAATTTAAGTAAAAATACTTAGAAATAAATCCAATCAGGGAGGTGAAAGATCTATATGCTAAAAATTATAATTTGTTGGTGAAAGAAAGAAAAAAATGAAAAGATATTTCATACATAGAGATCAGAAGTTTTAAAAATATCCATAATCTTCAAAAAGTGCCAACATTTAATATCCCTATCAATATCTCAAAGGCATTCTTCACAGAGATAAGAAAAATAACCTTTAAATCCTTAAGGGACCATCAAAGATCCCAAATAGCCAAAATAATTCTGAGAAAACTAGAAGCATCAAGATCACTAACTTAATGTTTTTAAAGTTTAGATGCATCACTTTTCTGTTTTATAACCACATTATGAAGCAACAGTAATCAAAACAATATTGTAGTGGCTTAAATACAGACACAACTTATTCATAATTAAATCTGAACATATATGGTCAATTAATTTTTTATTGAGTTTTGTGCATTTCATATAATACATCTTATAGAAATTTAGACCCCCCCTTGTCCCTCCAGCCCCATAGCACCCCCCTCACCAGATTTTAGGAATTCTGTCATATATGTTAATTCTTATCTGGTCAAGCATTTGTATCCAGGTGTCCCTTGGTGCAAGTTCATCCACTGGAGTCTAGTCAGCCTTTCTAGAGTCACTCCCTTAAAGAATGTCTACTCTTCCTCACTGTACAATAATCATTTGCCAGTAGTTCCTTGGCTAGGGTTGGGGCCTGCTGTCCATTTCCCCTACTCTATGCTGATTGAGTCAGCATGGGTCTTGTGCATGTTGTCGCCATTGTTGCAAGTTCATGAGCAAGTTTCCAGAAGCTTGAAAGCCTGTTTCTTATGTTCATGTACTAACATTGGCTCTTACAGTCTTTCCTCCCCACCTCTTCCACAGTGATCTCTGAGCTTTGGGTAGGTGCATTTCAGTATTGGAGTCCTATCCAGAGACATAGACTCTACAGTCTCTAAAACTCTCTAAAACTTAGCTAGTGTGCCCTTCTCTGTGCATTGTACTCTGTTGTATAAGGAAGTTTTGTTGTTGAGAGTTGAGAGATGTATGAGTATTTTCTCTATGCCATGTTCTGCTTTGTTCCATGAACCTTAGGTTTAGAGCTTCCGTTGTAGATGTGTCACTTAGGGTTGGGTGTTTCTCAGAAATACATTTTCTGAGTGTGACCAGCTATGGAACTCTAATAGCCTCTGATTGTTGCAAAAAGAAGCTTTTTTGATGAGTAGTATACCATATACGTGTCTGTAAATACAAGGATCCATATTTACTATACAGTAAGAAATTTCATAAGTCTAAAGATATGACAGAGATAGGGTTTCCCTAGGATTTATGACCTCTCCAGCCATATGTATTTGGTTATATTTACAGCGCCGCCCATGGGTTCTTTCCCACTGAGAGGGCTTTAAGTCCATTTAGATAGCCGTTGATTACTCCTTAGATAAAAGTACCACTACTGCACCAATAGAGGTAGTTTGCTCTGAGAGTCATTGTGGTTTATAAGAATTTACAGTTCGGTTGGACAATTGATTAATGGTTTTCCCTTAGCAGTTTGCATAGTATCCTCTAGAACTATGAGAGCTAGTTTTCAGGGAGAAGTCTTCCAGGTCAGTCCCAGCTCCTTTGCTCCAAGTCCTGTATCTGAAGTGTGTCCTGTCTTCAGCAATAGGGTTTTACCTTCAAGTCCTGGGAGATAATCAAAGGTTCTGGCAATAACCTATGTTATTTTGGGAGTCTCTTGGATTCCCCTGACCAACAAATCAAAGGGAGGTTTCTCCTGTCTGGCACTGCACTTCTTATTATGTAGCGTTTAGGTATACAAATACACTCATGCTCAGATATTACATGTGAATTTTTCAGGGGGATTTTGAGGGAAAACATTTACCTCTGATTTTTTTACCCCATCCATCTCTCCTCTTTTTCTTCTTGTGTAATCTTCCTTCTCCCTCCCTAGTTTAAGTACCCCCATTTTCTCCTTGATAATGCCTGTCTCCTATTGTCACCCCCCCCTTGAGTTCCTTCTTCTCCTTACTCCCATGGCTCCTTGTGTGTCCCTCACTCCACCCTTCCCAGTTCAATCCCCCCATTTCCTCATTGGTAACATCTGTTTCCTACTATACTCCTCTATCGGATTCTTTCTTTCCCTTTACCTCCATGCTTCCTTTCCATCTTCCTGGCTCCTGATGTTGCATCAGGATATATACTCACATATAAGGGATTGGTGCTAAAATTCCCAAATGAAGGAGAACATATGTTACTTGTTTTTCAGTTCTTTGTATATTCCGGATATTAATCCTCTGTCGGATATAGCAATTGAAGTTTTTGTCCCCACTCAGTGGGTTTTCTCTTCACTTTCTTCGTTGTTTCTTTTTATGTACAGATGTACAGAAGCTTTTTGGTTTAATGAGGTCCAACTTGTTGACTGTTGACCTTAATTCCTAAGCAACTGATGTCCAATTTAGAAAGTTCTTTTCTACACCTGTATCTTGTAGGGTACTGCTTACTTCTAACAATTTTAGAGTTTTAAGTTCCATATTGAGGTCATTTATTCATTTGGAGTTGACTATTGTGCAGGATGAATGATAAGGATTTAGTTTTGTTCTACATGTGGAGACCCAGTTTTGCCAGCACCATTTGTTGAAGATGCTGTTTTTCCTCCATTGTGTTTTCTTGGCACCTTGTCAAATATCAGGTGGATGAAATTGTATACACATATTTGGGTCTTCTATTATGCTCCATTGATTTATGTATCTGTTTTTACTGCCAAAGCAATTCTGTTTTTATTACTATAGCTCTGCAATATAGTTTGTGATCTGGTATGGTAATCCTCCTAGCATTGCTCTTTTTGCCCAAAATTGCTTTGACTGTCTGGAGTCTTTTGCAATTCCGTATGAATTTTAGGATGGTTCTTTCTAGCTCTGTGATGAATGTTAAGGGGAGTTTGATTGGCATTGCATTGAAGCTATAGATTGATTTTGGTAGGATCATCATTTTCACAATATTAATTCTACCAACCCATTAGCATGGTAGGTTCTTACAGCTTCTAGAGTCTTCCTCAATCTCTTTCTTTAAAGATTTAAAATTTTCTTTGTAGAGTTCTTTACTATCCTTGGTTAGGTTTTTTCCTAGATATTTTTTGAGGCTACTGTGATTGGGAGGGTTTCCATGAAATCTTTTTCCAATTGCTTGCTATTAGTATATATAAAGGCTATTGATTTTTGTAAGTTGATTTTGTAACCTACCGCTTTGCTGAAAGTATTGATCATTTCTAGAAGTTTTCTGGGGGGAAGTTTTGGGATCTCTTATACATAATATCATACTGTCTCTGTGATGGTTTCAATGAGAATGCCACCCACAGGCTCCAAGTATTTGGACATTTTGTCCCCAAAGTGTCCCACTCCCTTCCCTCTAACACCTCCCATATCTCTCCATCACTTTCTGCTGGCAACTTTGTGTTCTTTCTGTTCTTTCTTTCTTTCTTTCTTTCTTTCTTTCTTTCTTTCTTTCTTTCTTTCTTTCTTTCTCTCTATCTCTCTCTTTTTTTCTTTCTTAAAATGGAAATTTTGCTACTCTAACACTCCCCCCATCTGAAGAGATAACCCTAAAATTCTTTTAGGGATTAGATAAGAGCTCCCAAATACTTTTCACATTTTTGGCTTTGGAACATAGTATGTTGGTAAGAGGCCCAAGGACATTTTGACTTTTAGCAAAGAAACTGGCTATTTTTCTTTGGGGTCTTTTTTACCCTAAGTGCCTAGGCAGTTCCTACCTCCTATCCTTATCACACCATCCTCTGAAGAGATTACCCAAATTGCCAATAGGGAATCTAGATGCAGACCATTCTGGTGAGGCAATTGGGGTACCCTTTCAGTAGGTCTGTCTAAAAGACTCCCAAATTGCATAACACTTATCTGTAGGGAGAAAAGAAAGTCCTTGACTAGTGAATAGGAGATGTGAAGGAGAAGTAAAGGCAAGAGTAATTAGCATTACAGGGAACCAGAGAAAAGTAAGAACAGGGTAAATGTCAAATATTCATATCAAGGCCACTGGGATTTCTTGACAAGAGCTTCCAAAAGCATCCCTCTACTGCATTCCACCTCTCTTTTCTTTTGTCTGGCAAGGCTGGACTCCAGAGTGGTGGACTCATGATTTGTTTTTAGGCATGTTGATAGCTGTTGGAATGGTTAGAATCAGTGTCAGTTCCCTCTAAAAGAATTCTATATAGGGGGAAAAAGGAATTTAGGCATCATTTTAGAACAATAGTGGGCATTCCCCCTTAGCGACAGGTGGGCACTACAGTATTGCAGACCAAGACTTGAAATTTTACATCTGAGCAGCACTTTCTGCTTAGAAACAAAATCATCAATGAAAAATAATTGTCTAAATAACACTTTATATGGACTTAAGCCTAATGTCTGGGAAGTGTAATCCCTTGAACTCTTAAAGAAATACACTGATCACTTTACTCGTTGGTTATGTTTTCCTTTCAGGTGTTTAAGACCATACAGTTGGCCCAAATAAACCAATTTATTTTTACTCTTCAGGTCCTTGGAGGATCTGTTCCTCAGGGGTCATGTGGGCTTGGGAGGAGCCCCTCGTTCCTTTCTTTTACCAGTTCCATCTACGTGAAGATAAGTCAAAGGTCCTACTTGACCATGTCTGGCTTCACCTGGAAGCATGGAGGAAATATTTCCTCTGAGTTAACATTCGTCTATGTAGACTGGACACTGGTTCAAGTCCATCTGATGGTGTCTCCATGGCCTTCCTGAACAGGAGGACAGGTGACTCACCACAGTTACAGGACATTTTGAGAGGTGCTCCGTAGTCCGCTGGAACTTAGTGGACCTTGGAGGGCAAGGAACAAAACCTGTTCTTTAGGTCCCTCTGACCAGAAGATTAGTATAGGCCTCAAAGTATGGCTGTTAAACATCCAAGAAGGTTAGTTCCACCAGTCTGGTACTTTTAATTACCATGTACTATGTAGATATAGCTTGGGGAAAAACCAAACATTCTCAGATAAACCTTGGTTAGACATATATTTTGTTCCTTAAACTAGTTGACTAAACTACTTGGCTAATCTATGATCTTAGAAAATGTAAGATTATGTGTATATTATTTTTGTCTCATCCTTTATGTATCAAACCAAGCGTACACAGGCCTTCTTCTGTTGCTTAGTTTTTCTCATTTTTTTCTATTTTGTAAAATATCTCCATTCCCATACCCTTTTAACATCTTTTAAATTCTGATTTTCTTGTTTTTTAATAATTATGAGACATAATAACATTAATAAATACATTTTCCATCCGTTGTGGGAATTCTTTTCCTGGGGATACTAAGCAATGTTTATCCCCTTTTAAGATTCTAGTGTCAAACCAATGTTTGATTAAAGTTTTACTGAGGAACCAATGAATTTACTGAGTTTACTCACAGAGATGGCTGAGGAATTGCTGAGGTATATGAGTCACTGTGAGTATTCACAGTGGAAATCATTTACCCAGCATGGATCAAGCCTTCTCTTTTAGCCTTCCCCAAATTATATACTTTAGCCCCCCCCCAAATCCAGGAGACCATGTGTGATTAGGGCCAAATTACATACAATTGCCTGGGAAGAGTGGCTGGATACTCTGGTGAGGGTCCTCTGACCCTGCTTGCCCCCCCTTTAATGAAGGAGTACAACCATCAACAAGCCCAATTGTGGCGATGTTTAGCAAGCAGGCAAGGCTGAAGTCGTGATGATAGTAGCTATTTCACACAGAAGAGATTGCTGTACAGCGTCATTTTATTAAAGAAACATGGAATATAAAAGGATTTGTTGCTAAGATCCACAAATGAGGGAGAACATACGTCTTTTGTTTTTCTGAGTCGGTTAATTCACTTAATATAACAGTTTCTAGATCCTTCCATTTACCTGCAAATTTCATTATTTCATCTTTCTTTCCTGCTGAATAGAACTCCATTGTGTAAATACACAACATTTTTGTTAACCACTCATCAGTTGTGGAGCACTTAGGTTGCTTCCATCTCTTAGCCATTATGGAAAGAGCAGCAACAAACGCGGTTGTACAAATGTCTCTATAATAGTATGAGTCCTTTGGATATATGCCAAGTAGTGGTGTAACAGGGTCATATGGTAAGTTCATTTTTAGTTTTTTTAAGAGTTCTCCACATTGTTTTCCATAGGGGTTGCATGAGTTGCAATTCCTCCAGCATTAAATGAGTATTCCCCTTTCTCCATATCCTCACCAGCATTTGGTATCATTTGTTCTCTTGATGCTAGGCAGTCTGATTGGGGTAACGTGAAATCTTACTGTGGTTTTAATTTGAATATCCCTAATCGCTAATGGTGTTGAACACTTTTTGAGATGTTTCCTTTATTTTTTTCATTTTTATTTCTTCCTTTGAGAACTCTCTGTTTAGATCTTTAGCCCACGTATTAATTGGGTCATTTGGTTTCTTGTGTCTTTATTTTTTGAGTTATTTATATATTTTGGATGTTAAACCTCTGTCAGATGTGTCCCTGGTGAAGATTTTTTCCCACGCTGTGCATTTTCTCTTTACCCTTTTGATTGTTTCTTTTGCTGTAGAAGCTTTTTAGTTTAATGAGGTCCCACTTGTTGATTGCTGACCTTAATTCCTGAGCAACTTCTGTCTGATTTAGAAAGCCCTTTCTTACACCTATATTTTTAAGTAAGTTACTGCCAATATTTTCTTCTAATAGTTTCAGGGCTTCCAGTTTCACATTGAGGTCTTTGATCTGTTTGGCGTTGACCTTTGTGCAAGGTGAAAGATAAGGATCTAGTTTCATTTTTCTACAGGTGGGGATCCAGTTTTGTCAACACGATTTCTTGAAGATGCTGTCTTTTCTCCATTGTGTATTCTTGGCACCTTTGTGAAATATCAGGTGGCTGAAATTGCATGTATTTGGGTTTGTTTCTTCAATGATGTTCCGGTGATCTATGTGTCTATTTCTCTTTAAATTTTATTATTTTTATTTTATGTGTATGTGTGTATTGCCTGCATGTAAGTAAGTGCACCCATGTCGTGCAATGCCCAAGGAGGTCAGAAGAGGCTGTTGGATCCCCTAGGACTGGAGTTAAGGCAGTTGTTAGTTACCATGTGGGTGCTGGGATTCAAACCCGGGTCTTCTGCAAGAACAACCAGTGTTCTTAACCACTGAGTCATCTCTCCAGCCCCCATGTGTCTATTTTTGTGCCAGTACCACATTGTTTTTATCACTATAGCTCTGTAGTATACTTTGAGATCTAGTATAGTAATCACCCAAGCGTTGCTCTTTGTGCTTAGGGTTACTTTGGCTATCCAGGGTCTTTTTTGCTTCCATACAAATTTACAGATGGTTTTTCTAATTCTCTAAAGTATGTCTTGGGGGTTTTGATTGGAATTGCACTGAATTTATATATTGCTTTTGGTATGATGGTAATTTTCAGTATATTAATTCTTCCAATCCATGAACATGGGAGTTCCTTCCATTTCCTGGTGTCTTCCTCAATCTCTTTCTTTAAAGATTTAAAAATTTCATTGCAGAGATCTTTGCTGTCTTTGGTCAGATTTTTCATATATATTTGCAGCTATTGTGAATGGGAGCAATTCCCTGTACTCTTTCTCCAATTGCTTGTTATTGGTATATAGAAAGGCTACTGATTTTTGTAGATTGATTATATAACCTGCCATTATACTAAAAGTGTTGATCAGTTCTAGGAGTTTTTTGGTGAAACTTTTAGGATCGCTTAGGTATAATATCATATGGTCTGCAAAAAGGAATAATTTAACCTCTTCTTTTCCTATTAGTACTCCTTTAATTTCTTTCTCTTGTCTTGTTGCTCTATCAAGAATTTCAAGCAATATGTTGAAAAGGAGTGGAGATAGTGGATAGCCTTGTCTGTTTCCAGATTTTAATGGGAATGCTTCCAGTTTTTCTCCATTTAGAATCATGTTGGCTGTGAGTTTGTTGATATAGCTTTAATTATGTTGAGGTATGTTCTCTCCATTCCAATTCTCTTTAGAACTTTTATCATTCAGGTATTCATTCAGGTGTTTATATCCAAAATGATATATTTTATTATGAATTCATGTTGAATTCTGCCAAAAGACTTTTCTGCATCTATTGAGATGACGATGTGGTTTTTTTGCCTTTGAATTCATTTATATGATTAATGGCATTTATTGAACCATCCCTGAATCTCTGGAATAAAGCCTACTTGATCATGGTGAATGACCTTTTTGCTGTACATTTGTATGCAGTTTGAAAACATTTTGTTGTGAATTTATGCATCTTTGTTCCCTAAGGATATGGGTCTAAATTTTCTTTTTTGTTTGTGTCTTTACCCAGTTTGGGTATGAGTGTTGCTACTAAGTTATAATTTTTAAAGTATATTTTTTTTTATTATTCCAAAGAGAGGGAATTAAAAAAATTATTGAGCTTTTAAAATTTCATACATTTCCCACTTAAATCCAGACCCCCCACCCCTATCTACGCCTCTCCCTATTCTCCCACTGAACCCTATGCACTCTCCTACACATGGTGAGAGCCATTCATTCAGGTGTTTCTATCCAAGTGCTCTTCACTATAAATGTGTACACTGGAGTCTAGTCAGACCATCCAGTGGTCCTATGCAAGTCGTACTCTCCCTCACTCAGCAGCAATCAGTCTTAAATAGTCCTCAGTCTAGTGTTTACCCACCACCTATTTTTCACCTCCTCCTTGGGTCCTTGTTTCATTAAGCCGACATGGGTCCTGCACTTGATGCCTCTGCTGCCATAGGCTCACATGAGCAAGCCTCCAGTGGCCTGGAAGCTTCCACCTCCCTGTGATCATGAACCATCCCTGGCTGTTACAATCTTTATGCCTCCTCTTCTGCAATGGTCCCTGAGCCACTGGTGGGTGAGGTTCCCTGTAGGATTCCCATCCTGCACTCTACAGTCTCTTATTCTCCAAAACTTGGCCAGATATGTCCTTCTGTGTGTATTGTACTCTGATGTACAAGGGAGCCTCACTGGTGAGAGTTGAGGAGTGCATTAGCCCTCTTTCTACCCCCCTATTTCTCTATGTTCCATGGGGCTTAGTTGTAGAGTTTTGACTGCAGATGTGTCACCTAGTACCTGGCATCTCCAAGACATATGTTCTCTGTGCCTGACCAGATGTGCAACTCCACAGTAGCCTCCATCTATGGTAAAAATAAACTTCTTTGATGAGTGCTGTACAGCATGCTTGTCACTCACTCTAAGGGAGGTCTTGTCTATCTGGCACTTCATTCCCTGCTAAAGGTTCCCAGGTATATATATGCATTAATGTTCAGACACTCTATGTGCATTTCTCATAGGGTGTCTAGGATCATTTTTCACTCTAGGTTTCCAAGCTCCCTGAGATTCACTCATCTTCATTCTTTTTATTTCCATCCAAATTCCCTCCTCCTTCCCTCCCTGGTCACAGTCCCCCAATATCCCCACCCTCCCCCCAATCTCTTCTGACTCCCACCATCTTTCCTCTCCTGATTTCCTTTCCTCTACCACCCCATGGTCCCTTGCATGTCTGTCCCTCCTTTCCTCCCTGCTGATAACTCCCAGTTTTTCCCACTCCCTCCACTAGTATCTGTACCTCTTTCAGGTTGTTTCTTTACCTTTACAGCCATGTATCCTTTCCCTTTACCTGGCTCCCAGTGTGACATCAAAATTTATATAGTTGCATATAAGGGATTGGTGCCACAATCCACAAATGAGGGAGAGCACATGTGATTTGCCTTTCTATGTTTATGTTACTTCACTTTGTGTAACTCCCTTCATCCGTTTACCAGGAAATTTCATAATTTTTTCTTTTGTCACTGCTGAGTAGAACTCCATTGAGTATATGTACCAGATTTTCCTTAACCATTTGTCAGTTGGGGGACATTTAGATTGTCTCAATTTCTTAGCTCTTGTGAAGAGAGCAACAACAAACATTGATGTAAAGATACCTCTACAATATGATGAGTCCTTTGGGTATATGCCAAGGAGTGGTATCATTGGTTCATATGGTAGGCTCATTTTTAGCTTTTTGAGGGTTTCCACACTGCTTTTCATAGTGGTTGCATGACTTTGCATTCCCACACTAATGATTGTTCCTCTTTCTCCACATCCTCTCCAGCATTTGGAGTCTTTCATTCTTTTAATCTTTGCCAATCTAACTGGGGAAAGATTACATTTTACAGTGGTTTTTTTTTTTTCTGCATTTCTCTAAGTACTAAGGATGTCGAGCACTTTTTAAGGTGCTTCTTAGACATTTTTATTTCCCTGTTTGAGAACTCTCTGTTTAGGTCTAGCACCCATATTTTTATTTTTATTTTATTTATTTCTTCTTTCTTTTTTGAGTTCTTTGTATATTCTGGATATTAATCTTCTCTCAGATGTGCAGCTGGTGAAGATTTTCTCCAAGTAATTGGGTTTACTCTTCAGACTACTGATTTTTGTAGATTAATTTTGTAAATTGATACTTTACTGAAAGTGTTGATTAGTTCTAGTAGGTTTCTGGTGGAACATTTGGGATCTCTCAGGTATAGTATCATATCATCTGCAAAATGGATAATTTTACCTCTTCTTTTCCAATTAATACTCCTTTAATTTCTTTCTCTTGTCTTATTACTAATTAGAGAGTTCATAAGCCTTGCCAGACCTGGAATTGCTTTATTGCTTCCTGTTCCTGCTTCATGATGTGAGCTCTCTGCTTTCTGCTCCTGTTCCAGCCACTTCATTCCACCGTGCCTCCCTGCCATGACAGACTAACTCCCCCAGAACCCTAAACTCAAATAAACTCTTTATTGTATAAATTTCTTTGGTCAGTGTTTCTATCACAGCAACAGAAAAGTAACTAATACAGTCTATAATTCATATTCCTTTAATGTCTATCTCTTGTCTTAATGCTCTAGCAAGAGTTTCAAGCACTGTGTTGAAAAGGAGGGTTAGATAGTGGACGGTCTTGTCTGGTTCCTGATTTAAATGGGATTGTGTAGAGGCTAGTGTATGATGGAATTATTAAAGGCAAAGGACCAAACTCTCAGGTGGAGAAAGGTGAATTTAATTCTAAGAGTGGGTCCTTATAATGAGCAGTGTCATCCAAGGATACAGCATACCAAACATAAATCAAGCATAGTTCAAAGTAAATGGTGTTTTACTTTTCTGTTACTAACCAAAATCATTCCCAGAGCTCTAGCCCATGAGAAAGGAAAACACAAGCCCATCCAGTATCATTCTTATTATCCCAAGGCAGTGTTCTGTCCTTGACTGGGAGGCAGTGTTCAGCCAATGTCCAAACATTCTCTTGTGTCAAGAGACAGCTGGATTCTATCTTTTCTTTGATTGACCTTCTACAGAACTGAACTTGATCATCTTCTCCTTTTTGTTTAGTAAGGTTTTGTAACATAAAACTGACTGCAGCAGCATGATGCTGAGAAATCACTTGATTTTGGGAGGACTGCCACCGGACTATAAGAAATAGGAGGAACATAACAATTATTAATAAAAACAGAATAGAATACATTGTGCTGGAAAACTTAAGTTGAATAAATGGATTTAGCTTCCCTAAACCATCTACAATTCCTTCCAAGAGATTTTGACTAGAAATACTTTTTAGTTGACTAGAAAAAGTATGAGTAATAGCTGCCTGTAATCTGAATATCTCCTGTGTATTATTACCATCATTTAATGAATGTTTTTTAACCCAGTCCCAAAGGAATGTCTTTGAATTCCAGTGTACAGGTGTAACACAAAATTGAGATACATTCCAATCACATTTCAAAGATAGGTGTCTTTGTAAACTAACAATTTAATCTCTTAACATAACTACAGTAGATTCCAACACTATTAATACGTCTTTGAGAATTCCATAATTTTTCAGAGTCCAAGTGCCATTGTTGCATAAATTGTACAGTCTGAATTCTTTATTGTAGGGCAACTCCAGCTGTTACAGCAGTATCAGTAATAGCGATAATCCCACCATAGCCACAATAATAAGACCAGTCATTCTTTCAGTTCTGTGTTTTACATTTTCAAGAATATGATAAAACAGACATTGAGGATGGTTCTTCCCAAGGTTAATCAAGCTTCACAGGCATCTACACTCCCATACGAGCATGGAGTATTTACAAAGTCTGTGTAGTATAATTAATTGAAACAGTGGAATTTATGCAGGCATACAAAACACAGTTCTTACAAATAACAGATCCTTCTGTCTGATTCTGCTTAGTTGATCCAATCATTAACACATAAGGTAATCGAACACAAGAAACATTTTTAACAAATGACAATTCAGTATTATTATTAGAGGTATTTTTCCAAATTTCCCCTCTCCAATCCCATAATTGTGTAGAAGCAGTAATTAATTTCCAAAGATGTTCTTGAGTAGCATCTCCCTGGAAATGAGGAGAGGATGGAGACATTACCCCACCATGCCAAACCAGCCAGCCCTTCTGTGGCATTACTTTCAGTAGTTATTAAAGACTTATTTTCTCTTATGCCATATTAACTTATGCCATATTAACCTTGCCTTTTGTCTGAGCTGAGCCCATAGGGCTCCAGTCAATGATGCTTCCACAGGAAGTATTAACAAGAACTCTGACTTCTGGCCTCTACATTGTTCCCAGTGTATCCAAGCACTTAACTCTGAGACTACTGGTGTCTGACAAGGATCCATGGGAGGTGGAGAGAAGGTGTGATTAGTAATCTTACCTTCGAATCCTTTTCGTACTAAAACATACACAGCCTTTTCACTATATCCTTCCGTGCTATTTCTTAGAATAGTCAAGCATGGTATGTTCCCTTCAAACAGTGCTCTTCAGTGCCTATACAAATGGGAGCACCCTGAATTAAGTGTCTGCCCTTCCTCCTGTGGAAATAAGGGGCTCCTATTACTGTAGGGGCCAGGTACTCAATTAGAATCATTAGTGTAAATTGGAATAGTGGGCTCTCTCCAGTGAACAGTCCAATTTAGAGGTGGATTTGGAATGTAAGCCCAATGAGAAAAGTTAGTAGCAGTAGTCACCTGTACAGTACTTATTGCAAGCACAGCTAAAAATAAAGTTTCAGGATTTTGATTTTGTCCCAGGCATTGAAACATTGGATCACCTTCCTTGGCTAATTGCTTCAGTTGACCCTATGTGGGAAGGGCCAATAATTAGTAGAAGGCAATGGTCAGACCACCCTCCTGTAGTTGGGCCCAAAGTAAGGTGAGCCATTCATTCAGTGGCCAGGTCAGGATGGAAGCATGGACATTTATTCATCTCGAAATTTTATAAGACAGTCTGGAATCCAAAACTGATCAGAGCCAATGGAAATATAAGCATAACCTTTCCTCCATTTTATTACGTGTGCGCTATGCCAATTGTTTGTAGTCATATCCTTATACCATATAAGCTGTAGAGAGTCCATTTCTTTTATACAGGGCCAATGCATCTCTGTAGCTGTAAAACCATGAGCATTGCGATTTAACAAATTTAGAGTATATAAAGCATCTAATAGTATATGTCGAGGACGGTTATCATTTCCCCCTTTTTGTTTAATTAACATTTCTGTCAGTGTTCTATTAGAGTGTTCAATAATGGCTTGTCCCTGTGGATTGTATGAGATTCCAGTGAAATGTTTAATATGCCATTGAGAAAGAAATGATAGAAAATTTTGAGATTGATAAGTTGGAGCACTATCATTTTTTAAAATTATTTAGGAACTCCAGTATATGTCGAGGACGGTTATCATTTCCCCCTTTTTGTTTAATTAACATTTCTCTCAGTGTTCTATTAGAGTGTTCAATAATGGCTTGTCCCTGTGGATTGTATGAGATTCCAGTGAAATGTTTAATATGCCATTGAGAAAGAAATGATAGAAAATTTTGAGATTGATAAGTTGGAGCACTATCATTTTTTAAA
>NW_008334099.1:265795-306293 GCF_000622305.1 Nannospalax galili | reverse complement strand
AGTTCCATGTCCTGCATTGTCTCTAGGGGATTCTCATTGTGCTCCTCTAGAGGATTACTGGTATTTGGTGGGGATATTTTATTTTGGTTTTTCATGTTATTATTTTTTCTCTGTGATTTTGACATGTGAATTTCTTTTGTAGTTTCTGACTCTTGTGTGATACTCGGGCCTTCAAGTTTCGTTCTGCTTCTTTTATTTTTGAGCTTTATGTGTCTTTGTGGTTTACTTTTTGGGTATGAAGAGCTGGTTCGTCTTAGCTTCTGGTTCTCTCTTTTGATTTTATATTGTCGAGGCCAGATTGATTTTGTCTTCAGGAGTTCCGCGGTGGCCCAACTCCAATGTGGATCAGAAGTTTTCAGACTTTCTGCTTAGGTCTGGAATCTTCTAAGAATGCTTTTGGCCTCAGGAACTTGGGTGTTGGACTGACCTGAGACCCTGGCCGTGGCTGCGCCACGAAGGGATGCAAAGGCAGATGGGGAGGGAAGAAGCCCCAAGATTTCCCAGGGAGTGGATTGAGCAGCTGGGTTGTACTGGATGCAAAGGATCAGGGAAAGTAAAGGTAGGCCTCGGAGCCCCAGAAAGAGGCTGGCGAGTGTTGCAGGACCAAGGAAGTAGAGGGAGATGAGGGCGGGTCCAGGACCAGAAGCGGTGCTCCTGGGGCCCAAGAAAGGCGCTGTGTTGGTCTGGGTGAGAAGGGTCAGGAAGCAGTATTGGTTCCCCAGGTGTCTGGGGCCCCAAGACTAGGAATGATGCAGGGCCCAAACTAGGAGTATAGAAGGGGTGGGGTGATGGAAGGGTGAATGTGGCTTAGGGTGTCCCGGCGCAGAGAGCTGTGCTATAGACTTACCCCAGGAGGCCTGAGGATAGTAGTGCAGGCTAGGAGAGTTAGCCAGTGGTGCAGGCCCAGAGAAGCAGAGAGATGCGAGGGCGGGGCCAGGACCAGAAGCAGTGCTCCTGGAGCCCAAGAAAGGGACTGAGTTGCTCTTGGTGAGAAGGATCAGGAAACAGTATTGGTTCCCCAGGTGTCTGGGGCCCCAAAACTAGGAATGGCGCAGGGCCCATACTAGGAGTATAGAACGGTGGGCAGGGAGTGGGGTGGGGATGGAAGGGTGAATGAGGCTTAGCGAGTCCCGTCAGGGAGAACTGCACTATAGACTTACCCCAAGAGGCCTGAGGATAGTAGTGCAGGCTAGGAGAGTTAGCCGGTGGTGCAGGCCCAGGGAAGCAGAGAGAGGTGAGGGTGGGGCCAGGACCAGAAGCGGTGCTCCTGGAGCCCAAGAAAGGGACTGAGTTGCTCTGGGTGAGAAGGATCAGGAAGCAGTATTGGTTCCCCAGTTGGCTGGGGCCCCAAGACTAGGAATGGCGCAGGGCCCAAACTAGGAGTATAGAACGGCGAGGAGGGGGGATGGAAGGGTGAATGTGGCTTAGGTCGCAAAGAGCTGCGCTATAGACTTACCCCAAGAGGCCTGAGGATAGTAGTCTCCTGGCTTCTTTTAAATGTAATATTACAGAAGAAGGTTTTCCATTTGGTAATGCAGCTGCCCATTGAAAAGTGGAATAAGTATCAATGGTATGATGGACATATTGTAATTTTTCAAACATTTTGACATGTATGATATTTATTTGCCATATATCATTAACTTGTGACCCTCAGGGGTTCAGGCCATTAGGTAAAGGATGGTTGTTAATTGGTTGACAAATGTCACATTGCCTTATAATAGTCTTAGCCAATCTTTGTAGAATCTTAAATCCGCGGATCAATGCTCTCCAATTAGCATGTGTGTCTCGGTGAAAATTAATTATATCAGCACGATTATTACAAAGATATAATTGATGTTGTAACATTTTATCTATTTTTGATTAGTATCTATTATAGGTCTAGGAAGATTAATATGAGATCTAATATGAGTAATAAATGTCTTTGAAGTAACAAAGATTGCAATTGAAGAAAGATTATATAACTCAGTATTATCAGGATACAAATAAACAGTGGATGTATGTGAACAGTAAATGTTGTATATTGAGAATCTGTAACAACGTGTAAAGCTTGTGAATAATTGTTAATGCCATAATAATTGTAGTTAATTTGGCCTTTTGTACTGATGAATAGAGTGTCTTTTGTAATCTATGTATATATTTATCGTCAGTGTAACTTGCTAGACCGATTTTGTTAGCATCTATAAAGTTAAGCTATGTGAAATAGATTCTGACACAATAATTTTATTTAAAATAATATCTATTAATTTAAGAAGTTGTCTTCTTTTGTTTTTTGGATATTGATTAGAGAGTTTCCCAATAAAATTACTTAATGCACTATGCCATTCTTCATTCACTTTTAACAAATCTTATTGTTGTTTATCAGTTAGTAGAACCACAATATCTGTAGGATCTATTCCTACTATGGCTCTACAACACAAGTGTCCTTTTAAAATAATTTGTGCTATTTTATCAACATATATATTTGTTAATAAAGTAGTCTCGTAAGAATTATATTTAATGTTTAATTTAATATAGCTTTGTAACAGTGCTCTTTGAGGCCACAATGGTTGTAAGACTTTTACATTTAGTATTTGCATTTTTAAAGCCTAAGCAATAAAATATTTTGTACTTCAAGTTGAGAAATAGTTTTGTTTATAGCTGTCTGGAGCATAGATAAGAAATCAGTATATGGCTACATTCCTGTAGACAGGAAATACACTGATCCAGATTTAAACCAAGTTCATTAAATGAAGCTGTTTCCTTTTGGACAGTTTCATCTGGTTCTAGAAGGCAAAACCTAGTTTTTCTTGAGCCCAATTATTTTGTTATGGGTAAGGAAAAAAACAAAAGTAACACTCTTATAATACAGAGAAACATAGAGGACATATATTTGTAGTTATAAGTAACTCTAATACTTGTCTATGTTCATTTAATTCAATAGTGTAGCTGGGGGTGTGGTAGAAGTGAGAGAAGTGGACTGAAAATTTTTTTTGACTATAACAATAATTACTATAACAACCCTGTATTTTATAAGCTCGTTTAGACTTTTAACAACCTTGTGTAAACGTTTTTATTGTCCTTTTTATTTTGGAAATATTTAGTTATCTTAATTTTACTAAGTTTCACCTTTTAATCCTTTATTTTCTCATTAATACCCTGAGACACAACAACACCAATAAACAAACCCATTAATAGTTGGGAGAATTCATCAAGTAACCGATTTTTTTATACATACAAATAGATGGATAACCATTTCAAACATACCAGTACAGTGTATAAACTTTGTTGAAGTAGTCAAAATTTTAAAAAATGTTTAGAGATTTTTTTTTACATTAGCTTGGTAAAGATATGAACCTTGCTGTACCTATTTGTTGGATTTAAAGAGACAGTAGTGGTAAAATGTTTAACATATTTCCTGGAATAGAAGTAATTATTACTCAAAACTAATGTATTTTTAAGTAATAAGAGCTGTAACATAGAACAAGAATTAAGATAAAGATTAAAGAGAAAACATTTTGATCAGGAAAAAATATTTTTAGCTTAATTTGACAGTTTTAGTTTGTATGATGCTTTAATTATAACTTAATTTGATACAAGGTAAATTCACTTTTTAGGAAACATAAGTGTATGTAGACCATGTAGAAAACAAAATGGGTATTTTAAAACATTTCGAGAGCAAACCAGAACCAAAAAGGTACTTAACAAACATGATTTTTACATAACTGGAGACCTAGAGACACTGTTAATAGATTTAAAAATGATTAGGGTACCTGTCCTAGTCTGTTCTTCATTGCTGTGACAAAACACTCTGACCAGTACCAACTTGGGGAGGAAAGGGTTTATTTGTCTTACATCTCCCAGGTTGCACGCAGTTCATCAGGGAGCCCAAGGTGGGAACTCAGGGCAGGAACCTGGAGGCAGGAGCTGGAGTACAGGCCATGGAGGAACGCTGCTTACAGGCTTGCTCTCTTGGCCCCTGCTCAGCCTGCTTTCTTATGCAACACAGGCCCACCTGCCCAGGGGTGGCACCACCCACAGTGGGCTGGGCCCTCCCACATCACTCATCAAGAAGATGCCCTTCAGACATGGCCACAGGCCAGTCCAATAGAGGCAATTTCCCGATTGAGGCTCCCTCAACCCAGGTGTGTCAAGTTGACACTAAAGCTATCCAGCACAGTACCTAAATTTATAAGGCCTTTGAATGTAAATTTGTATCTGTGTATTTTAATTAGGCATGCCAAAAATAAAACCAATAATTTTTGTGCACAATAAAAAGAATGAAAAAGAAAAAATATTGAAGTGGACACAGTTTGAAATTATCTTGACATAAAGACATATAAAGACAATTATTATGGACACACATGACATAATTACGTGAGATCTCAACATATGGAAACATAAAATACATGGCAATTATATGGAATTTTAAATAATAGTTGAAAATGATTATCATAAACATATACGACACAATTACATGAAAACTAGGCATACCCAAAACACCCTATGGTGCCAGCTGTTGATAAGTCCCAAAAGTAACCATGGACATGGGGAATGTTTATTTCAAAGATAGCAGATGGTTCTGCACCTCAAGCTTGAGAGCTCGGAGTGCCCTTTTGCTTTCTCTTTTATTGGCCTTGCAAGACAATTACAGTGTGAGAAGCAGAAGCACAGTATGTGATTTCTCAAAGGACAGAAACGTTTTTCTCAGCTACTTTTCTCTAGCTGCTATCTAGATACAAAGATCTGCTATGGCTACTATTTTTAAGGTTTTGGAACAAGCTCAAGATGAAGGTTGTGGTATCTGTCAGTGTACTGGCCGACACCTCCACACAGCTCCTTGTGTGCAATGAACTTTGTGGCATTCTTCCAACTTGCTTGTGGCCTTCCAAAGCAGCTTGTCTAATTAACTCTATGTTGTCCAATCTCTTTTTTTATATTGTTTGGTTCCCTGTGCTCTAAGAGGTCTTAGAGATTTTTGACATTTTGAGTTAGCATTTTTAAAAGCCAAAGTCTGTAACAAAAGATCTTGCACCTCAACTTGTGAGACAGCTTTAGCAATGGCAGCTCAAGGGAAATGTGATAAGGGAAAATGTGGAAAGTGTGGAGAGTGGGGCGGAAGGAGAAGACAGGGAGAGAAAAAGGAGACATAATAGTGCCTAGCTAGTATAAAAAACCAGAAGGAATTGTATTATTCCAAAAACCTACGGAAAAATTAAACATACAGTATCTCCATGTGGGTCTGTGAGTATTGCTGAAGACTACTACATAACACGAAACAGTGGCAAACTTAAGAAACCTTCTTTTGAGTTGTTGGACAGGGTAGTCCAATTACTCCCCAAATTACACAAATTACACAGGCAATTGCTACAGGCTACTGGTGTTCTATGTACATGTCTTTGGTGTTCTATAGGCATGTCTTTCCTTAATTTTGGGAAATTCTCTTCTATTATCCTGTTTAAGATTTGGCCAATACCATTAACATGAAATTCTTCTTCTTCCTCTTTGCCTATGATGCATAAATTTCATCTTTTCATGGTGCCCCATATTTCCTTTATATATTCCTTTGTTTTTAAAATTTTTTAATAATCTTTGCTTGAGTGATCTAATTCTTCAACTTTGTCCTCCAGTGTTGATATTCTGTTTTCCATTTCATTCATTCTATCTGTGAGTCTTTCTCCTGTTGTTTCAAATTGGCTTATTGAGTTTTTCACTTCCTTCTTCATTTCAGCCTGAGTTTTTTTCAATATTTCTTTTTTTGTGAAATCAGCCAGAAGTTTATTTCTATCTTCTTTTAGTTCTTTGATTTGTTGGCATGTTCTTTTAAATTTGTTGAATTCTTTGATCATGTTCTTTTAGATTCTGTGTCCTGGTTTATCTCTAGGGCTTTCTCCTTATAGAACTCTTCTACAGGGCTGGTGTTGTTTGGTGAGAGCATATTATTTTAGTTTTCCATATTATTGTTTTTCCGTTGTGATGTTGGCATGTGGATTTTTTTGTAATTGTTTATGATTGGTGTCTGATACACAAGCTTTTCTTTGTTGAGTTGAAGTCTGCTTATGTTTGTATTATTGGTGTGCCTTGGTTTTTTTTCTTATTGGATATGTAAACCTGGTTGGTGTGGGCTCTGGGTTCTCTCTGATTTTGTATTGGAGGTAGCAGGTAGCTTCAGTACAGCTACTTAGGAGCTCCCACAGAGTCCAAGTCAAGTGCCAGTCTGGTACTCTCAGTCATTCTCCTAAGGTCTGCAAAGGTCTGGGCCATTACTAGAGGGCAGAGAAGCCTAGGCCTGGGATGGTCGAATGGACTGCATGGTGTGATTTGGGGAAATCTCAGTACCAAGCGGAGGCCAGATTGAGACACTCTTAGGAAGTCTCCTAATGTCTGGGTCCTTATTGTATGGCAGAGAAGCCTAGCCTTGGGGAGGTGGGAGGGGTCACATGTAGTCTTAGTCAGTTACAATTCATTGTATTTGAAATTACTGGAAATAATACCATATTCAATATAACTATAAAATATGTAACCTCACCAACTTGTAAGCAGAAAAATCAATCCCATATAAATTCAAGAGACTATTAGATAGTTTTAAATTTTTTTCATAGAAAACTAACACAGTTCTTTGTCTCCAAGAAAAAGTGGTAAGCAATTCATATACTTAGCTACCCACATTAAGTTGTGCTTTGCAAATTGAAAGGACTCTAACTGAAAAATAATAAAACAACATAAAGGTTGTTTTGGGTACTATTTGTTTTAGATGGGTGGTTTGTGTGTTTTTCTTTCTTCTCTTCTTTCCATTCGCTTTTCTATTTTTAAAAGAATCTTTCCCAGACTTCCCTCAAACATGTGATCCTCCTGCTTCAGCCTCTGTAATACTGAAATTACTGTCATATACCATCATCCCTGCCTGGTTTATGCATTTTCCTTTTTAATGAGTCTTGGTTTCTGGGTTAAGATGCTAGCTAAGCAGAGATGCTGCCTCTGCTTTTACTTTCTCACTGAATGTTTCATGATGGTCTGAGGCATCTCAGTGATTTTTTTGCCATACTCTGAAAGAAAATTCTAATTGTCAGATTGATAGGCCTGGACAAAGAAACTATTAGCAATGAATGTAGGCTAAGATATCTTGACAAAAACCAGCAGGACCAAGCTGGGAAAAAATGCCAAACTTTTATTTGCAAAAGTACACTGTTAGGTTTTTTAGAATGACTAGGAATCCCACATACACAAAGACAGAAGAAATACAAAATGGCCAAGTTAGACATACATTTTTTGTTCTTGTTTCAGTAACACATAAACAAAAATTATAACAATACAGAGAAGATTGGCATGGCCCCTATGAGAATGACACACAAATTCTTGAAACGTTCCATATTTTTAAAAGAAAACAAATGAAAGTAAAATTATGGAAACACAGAATAGTACTAAGAACAGAAACTAAAGAACAGAAATTAAAATGACAGTAACCGATACACATTTTTCAATAATAACTTTAGGTATCAATGACCTCAACTCTCTAGTCAAAAGACACAGACTAATTGAATGGAGTAGGAAATACATCCCAGCTTTTTGTTGTCTGCAAGAAACTCGTCTCACCTTTAAGGATACGTATTACTTTAGGGTGAAAGGATGGAAAAACACCCCAAGAAAATGACACTAAGAAATAAGCAGGTATGGCAATTTTAATACTTGACAAAATAGACTTCAAATTAAAAGTCATAAGAAGAGACTGGGCATGGTGGTGCACGCTCTTAATCCCAGAACTTTGTAGGCAGAGGCAGGAGGATCACTGTGAGTTCAAGGCAAGCCTGGTCCACATAGCTAGTTCCAGGTCAGCGGGGGTACAGGGAAACCTTGTCTAAAAAAAGTCCCCCCTCAAAAGATAAATAAGGTCACTTTCTTCTGATCAAAGGAACAATTGACCAAGAAGACGTTACAATCATGAACATAAATACAACAAACTCTGGTGCACAGGACTGACTTCAAGGCACAGATTATCCTCAGCTCTGTAATAGTAGAAAACTTTAATACCCCTCTATCTCCAATAGGCCAATTGGAGAAATAATAAACAGAGAGACAATTGAATTAAATTGTCTCATACAGCAAATGGGTCTAACAGACAGGTACCAAATATTCCACCCAAGCACCAAAGAACACACTTTCTATTCAGCAGCCTATGAAAGTGTCTCTAAAGTTTAGCACATACTAGGGCACACAACAAACCTCAACACATGCAAAAATTTGAAATAATTCTATGCATTCTATCAGATCATAATGCAATAAAGCTTAAAATCACTAGGAAAGTAACTAGTAACTACAAAAACCCACAGAGATTAAACAACACACTCCTGAGTGATGAATGGGTCAAAGAAGAGATTAAGAAGGAAATAAAAGTATTCCTGGAACTAAATGAAAAGGATAAAACAATACAACAAAACCTCTGAGATACTTTAAAAGCAGTCCTAAGAGGAGAGCTCTGAATGCCTACATTAAAAATCAGAATGGACACAAATAAATGACTTAACAGTACTACCCTAGACTCTGGAAAGGCAAGAACAAAGCAAGACCAAGCCCAGCAGATGAGAAGAAATAACAAAAGTTAGAGCAGAAATTAATGAAATAGAAGCAAAGAAAAAAAATTAATGACTCTAAGAAGATGATCTTTGAAAAGATAAACAACATAGATAGACCCTTAGCCAATTTAACAAAAAAAGCAAATTTATATCAACAAAATTAGAGATAGAAGGGGAAGCATCACAACAGACACCAAAATGGTCCAGAACATTCTAAGGGCATACTTTAAAAACCTATACTCTATTAAACTTGAAAACATAAAAGAAATGGACAAATTTCTAAATTCATGGAAACCATTAAAGCTAAACCAAGAAAAGATCAACAGCTTAAACACACCCATAACAAATAAGGAAATTGAAATAGTAACACAAAACCTCCCAACTAAAAAATCCAAGGCCCAGATGGATTCACAGCAGAAGTCTACCAGACATTCAAAGAAGATCTACAATCAGTACTACTTAAATTATTCAAAAAGATAGAAACAGGGGGAGAACTCCCAAACTCCTTCTAGAAAGCTTGTGTCACTCTAATACCAAAACCAGGTAAAGACATTACAAAAAAGAAAATTATAGGCCCATATCCTTATTGAACATTGATGCAAAAATTCTGAACAAAATACTCACAAACCACATACAGACACACAGCAAAACGATTATCCACCATGACCAAGTTGGCTTTATACCAGAGATGCAGAGATAGCTCAATTTATCTAAGTCAATAAATGTGATAAAACATTAAAGACAAAAAAACTTAAGGACAAAAAAAGCTTAAGTACAAAAAAAAATCACATGGTCATTTCAATAGGTGCAGAAAAGGCCTTTGACAAAAATCCAATGTGGATTTATGTTAAAATCATAGAGGGAATTGGATTGGAGGCACCATACCTCAACATAAAGTTATACGCAGAAAACCCACAGCCAACATAACTCTCAATGGAGAAAAACTTTAATAGGAAATAGCATTTCTACTAAAATCAGGAATAAGACAAGACTGTTGACTGTCTCCACTCCTTTTAAAATATAGTCCTTGACACTCTTGCTAAAGCAATAAGACAAGAGAAAAAATTAAAGGGATACTCATTGGGAAAGAAGTGGTCAAATTATCCCTATTTCAGAGGATATGATGTTATAGAGAAAAGATCCTAAAAATTCCACCAGAAAACTTATAGAAATGATCAACACTTTAAGTACTGTGGCAGGTTACAAAATCAGTTTACAAAAATCAGAAGCCTTTATAAATAGCAAGAAATTGGAGAAAGATTTCATAGAAATCCTCCCATTCACAATAGGCTCAAGAAAATTAAAATATCTAGAAATAAACCTAATAAAAGATATTAAGGATTTCTATAATAAAAAATTAAAATCTTTGAAGAAAGAAATTGAGGAATACACAAGGAGATGGAAAGACTTCCCATGCTCATGGATTGGTAGAACTAATATTGTGAAAATGATTATCCTACCAAAACCAATTTATAGATTCAATGCAATTCCAATCAAAATTCCCGTGACATTCTTCACAGAATTAGAAAAAAATCCTAATATTCATATGTAGTCACAAAAGACCCCAGATAGCCAAGGCAATCTTGAGCACAAAAGCAATGCTGGGAGTTTACCACACCAGATCTTCACCTATATTACAGAGCTACAGTCATAAAAATAGCATGGCAGTGTCACAAAAACAAACATGTAGATAAATGGAGCAAAATAGAAGACACAAACATAAGTGCATGTGATTTCAGCCAGCTGATAGTCAAAAAAGGTGCCAAGAACATACACTGGAGGAAAGATAGCATCTTCAACAAATGGTGCTGGCAAAACTGTAGAAGGATGAAACTAGATCCTTATCTATCATCCTGCATGGAATTCAGGTCCAAATGGATAAAAGATCTCAATGTGAAACCTGAAACTATGAAACTGTTAGAAAAAAACACAGGCAGTGCTCTTCAAAATATAGGTTCAGCAAAGGGCTTTCTAAATAGTACATCAGTTGCCCAGTAATTAAGGTCAACAATTGACAAGTGGGACCTCATTAAACTAAAAACTTTCTGCATAGCAAAAGCAACAGCCAAAGAAGTGAAGAGGAAACCCATAGAGTGGGAGAAAATTTTCACCAGTTATTCATTTGATAGATGGATAATATCCAGAATATACAAAGAACTAAAAAAGAGCCAAGAAAGCAAATGGCCCAATGATCTGAACAGAAAGTTCTCAAAAGAAAAAAATGAAAGTGGTTAAGAAACACGTTAAAAAGTAATTAGGGAAATGCAAATCAAAATCACTTTAAAATTTCATCTTACTCCAGTCAGACTGACTAAGATCAAGAGAACAAATGACCCTACAGGGTGGCAAGGATTCAGGGAAAGGAAAATGCTTATACACTGCTGGTGGGATTGTAAACTCGTGCAATCCCTGTGGAAACAGTGTGGAGAACTCTTAAAAAACTAAAAATGGGGGCTGGAGAGATGGCTCAGCAGTTAAGAACACTGGTTGTTCTTACAGAAGACCCAGGTTCCAATCCCAGTGCATACATGGCAGCTAATAACTGTCCATAACTCCAGTCCCAGGGGATCAGACAGCCTCTTCTGACCTTGATGGGCATTGTATGACATGGGTGCACTTACCTACATGCAGGCAATAGATGCATACACCTAAAATAAAAATAAATAAAATAAAAAAACTAAAAACGAATCTACCTTCTACTCAGCAGTAAAGAAAGATGAAATCATCAAATTTTCTGGCAGATGGATGGAACTATAAACTGTTATCCTAAGCAAAATAACACAGACTCAGAAAAACAAGTGTATGTTCTCATTTTTGAATTTTAGCATCAAGTCTTTATATGTAACCACTGGTGCCAGGAAAATGAAATGGACCATGGAGGTAAAGGGAAAGAAAGAGCCTGAGAGATTAAAGGAGACAGATGTTACCAAGGCAGAAATTGGGAAAAGGGGAATACTTAATTGGGAAAGGAGGATGGAAGGATATACAAAGAACCGTAGGGGTAAAGTGGAAGGAGCTCAATAGAAGGGAATAATAGGAAACAGGTACTATCAAGGTAAAAGCGTGGGTGATTTAACTGGGGAGGCAAGAAGGATGGACAGGGAGAGAGAGAGATAAATAATGCTTACTGTGAAAAGTCAGAGAGAAATGTATTAGTTCAACAGCTTACTGAAAAATACATATACCATATCTGAACATGAGTGCATGTGTGCTAAAGGCTATGCAATATGCAACACAGTGACAGACCGGAGAAACCTCCCCTTGAGCTGTTGGCCAGAGTAGTCCAAGAGACTCCCAAATAACACAGGCTATTGCCACAGCCCTCGATAATGTCCCAGAACTTGTTTGTAAAACCTTATTGCTGAAGACAACATATGCCTCAAACACAGGACTTGAAGCAATGGAGTTGGAATTGACCTGGAAGCCTCTTCCCCAAAGACTAGCTCTCATAGTTTTGGAAGACATTATGCATGGGACTAAGGGAGAAAAATCAGTCAGTGGTCCAGCCCTTGCTTTAAAGACAATGACTGGCACAATAAACTATTGGTGCAGTAGCAGCCCTTTTATTTTGGGGGTAATCAACAGCTATCTAATTGGACTTAATGCCCACTTAATGGGAGGGAACTCATGTATGACACTTTAAACATAGCCAAATAGACATAACTGTAGAGGTCATAGAGCCTACAGGAATTCCTACACCATATGTCACATCCCTAGACAAATGTAATTCTTTTTTTTTTCTTTTTGGCTTTTTGAGACGGGGTCTCCCTATAGCTTCAGCTGGCCTGGAAATCACTATGTAGACCAGACTGACCTTGAACTCACAGAGATCCACCTGCTTCTGTCTCCTAACTGCTGGGATCAATGGCGTACACCATCTCTCCAGGCTTGACAAATGTAATTTCTTACTCTATGCTAAATATGTATCCTTGTATTTACAGACAAGTATACCTGTCACCATCCATCAAAGAAGCTTGTTTTTGTAACAGGTAGAGATTATAGAATTCTACAACTGTTCACGCACAGAGAATAAGTGTCTGTGAGATGCCAGCTCTAACTGACACATGTACAATGGAATCTATATACCTAAGGTTCATGGAACATAGTGGAACAAATATAGAGAGAATATTAATGCATTTATCAATGTTCACCAGCAAACCTTCTTCATGCAACAGAGGGCAATTAACACAAAAGTCTACAACTGGCCATATTGAAGAGAACAAGAGACTGCAGGGTGTGTGCCTGAATAAGACTTGCCCATCCAGGGCTGAGGGATCATAGAGGAAGAGGGGCAGAAATACTGTAAGAGCCAGGAGTTGTATGTGACCATAAGGAAACAAAGTCTTCCAGGCTCTTTGGAACTTGCTCATATGATCTTACATCAACTGTGACAGTTTGTACAAGACCTATGCAACCTCAATGAGACAAAAACCAGCATAGAGCTAGGGAAATGGGCAGAAGATGCCAAATTTGCCAGGAACTATTGGTAGCTGACCACTGCTGGGTGAGGGAGAGTTGTTATTTTTATTTATTTATTTTTAAGAAATAATTTATTGAATTTTTAAAGAAATTTAATTATTTATTTTAAGAAATTATTTATTAAAAATTTTAAAGAAATATTTATTTTTAAGAAAATATTTTATTTTTATTTTATATATAGGATCATATTGCTTGCATATGCATATATGTAAGTGTGCCCATGTTGTACAATGTCAGAAGAAGGCATCAGATCCCCTGGAACTGGAGATATGGACTGTTATTAGCTGCCATGTAGGTTCTGGGATTCAAACCTGGGCTTTCTGCAGAAGTAGCCAGTGCTCATAATGACTGAGCCATCTCTCCAGCCCGTGAGAGTTAATCTGCTTTAAGGGAGTTAAGCTAGATAGTCTGAGCAAGTTCCAGTGGATCAACTCAGATCTAGGGACATCTGAGTATGCAAACTTGACTCAATTGTCCTTAACATATATGACAGAATGCATGAAATCCTGAAGGTGGGCTATGGGGGGTGCAGATGAGGGAGGGGTCTGTATCAATTACTTTTCTGTTGCTGTGATGAAAATACTGACCAAAGCAACTTATAAAAGAGTAATTACAGTCCATCATGGCAGAGAGGCATGGTAGCTGGAGGTGGCTGTAGCAGGAGTGGAAGCTAAGCTCTCACATCTTCAATTAAACACAGAAAGCAAGAGAGTGACTGGAGATCTGACAAGGCTTAAGAACTCTCTAAGCTCACCAGCGATGATACGCTTCCTCCAGCATGGCCACACCTTTTTAGACCTCCCAAAACAGCACCACCAACTGGGGACAAAATGTCCAAATACTTGGAACCTATGGGGGACAGTTTTCATTCAAACCAGCACATTCCACTTCCTGATGCCCATAGGCTCATGACCATATAAAATGCAAAATGCATTTGGTCCAACCTTAAAAATCCCCATAATCATTACGAGTCTCAATACTATTCGAAAGTCCAGTTCAAAATCTCTTCTGAGACTCAGGGAAATATCCTAACTGTAAGCCCCTATAAAATCAAAAGACAAATTACATACTCCCAACATACAGTGCCATTCCAAAAGGGAGGAATGGCGGCATAGTGAGGAAATGAGACTGAAAACCAGCAGGACAAACACCAAATCCAGTAGCTCCATTCTGACTTCTGGGACTTTACTTTCAAATAGCTTAGATGGCTCAGTGTCTCTAACTTTTCTGCATACAACATACATCTCTCTCTTTGGCTGGTACCACTCCCTGTATGCAAGTCTTCTTGGCAGATGTGTCAGAGCTCTGGAATCACGAACGTCTTCTTGGGGTCTCCATTGCCAACCAGTCTTCACCTTCCCACCTTCACGCAATGGCCTATGAGGGCTTCTTTATGCAGGGGATTTCAGAGACTCTCTGAAGCTGTGGAGGAAGAACTGATGACTCCTTCACTCTTGCATCTTTCATGCCTCTAAAGCCAACACCAGGTGAATGACACTACCAAGTTTGACTGCAAGTTTGGGATGGACTCCAGCCTGCTTTATCCATTTTAGAAGCTTTTCTCTTCAGTGGCAGAATTTTCCTTTCACAAGTTGGAGGGTTAACAGGGTATAGTCTTGCACTGGAGGCACTCTCTCCATTGTTTAAGTTTGAATTTCTAGGCCCCTCCTTAATCACTTTAATCTCCTTATCAAAGGGATCCTTTCCAGCATATGCCAGGGCTCCAACTTTAATCTTCATAGTGCTCTTGTTCAATCCTGTACACTCTGTATTTCTTTCTGCCCCATTTGCTCTTTTTCACTGTAGAGCTGCATAATATTCACCATTAATAGCCATGCTGCCATTTCTATATTAGGCTGTCTTGAAATTTCTTCTGCCAGAGTCCATTGCTTTTAAACTTAGCCTCAGGGAAGCTTTTTGGCTGAGGGCAGACTCCAGCCAGACTCTGCCAAAATATCCCAATTGCTGCTTAAGTCCTTGTCTCCCTATGGAACTACATTGTTCTCAGCACTACTTTCTTCCAGGCACTTACTAGAATGGTCTGTTAAGCTCTGCCTACAGCAATCAACTACTTTTTCTAGCCCAAGCTTCCAAAGTCTTCTATATTCTTCCAAAGCCTCACATGATCAGGTTCTTCACAGCCAACAGCCCATTCTCTGATATCCATTACTGTATTAGTTACTCTTCTGTTGCTGTGATAGAAACATTGATCAGAGCAAATTATAAAAGGAAATGCTTAATTGAGTTCAGAGTTCCAGGGAAATTACAGTCTGTCATGGCAGGGAGGCATGGTGGCTGGAAGTGGCTTGAACAGGAGCAGCTGAAGTGAACCTCTCACATCACCATGCAGGCACAGGAAGCAAGAGAGTGATTGGAAATCTGACAAGGCTTAAGAACTCTCTAAGGCCACCCCCAGTGACATGCTTCCTCCAGCATGGGAACACCTTCTAAGACCTCCCAAAACAGTGCCACCAACTGGGAACGAAATGTCCAAATACTTGGAGCCTATGGGAGACATTTTCATTCAAACCACCACAGGGTCTAAATATTAAGATCTATTGTATGAAATGCACAAAAATTCAATAAAAATATACATTTAAAAAGAAACGTATTTTTGGTTTAATGTACCATTGTAATTTAAAGATGCCTCTCAATGATGACTTAGAGAATTTCAAATCTATTCTGTAGAAAGAATGTAAATTATTGATGATTTTGAGCAGAGTAGTTATATGTGTGTTCCAAAAGGTCCAGATTTGGGAAGAAAAGAGTGCAACTGGAGTAGGTGGCCTGGAAGAGAAACTTATTGCAACATTCCATATACAATTAAATTCACCTCACTAAGTTGTGCCTTAAGATACATACTGGTAACTATAATAGTTCTGGTTTTTACAGGTAATTTCAGATTATTTTCTTTCATATTACTATCCTCACATGTGCTAATGAGCAGGTCCTCAGGTTTTCAGCTAGAGATTTCTTATTATTGTAGTATGCTCTGGTTTCTGAAGGAACTGCTCCTTGTAAAATCATCCTTTGTAGGAAGAACTAGCCTCCATAGGTAATTACTGTAAGGCCAACACTATACTGTTCTTTCTACTTCACCCTAAAAGTGGACACAATGTAAGCATTTATGAAATGTTGCTGGAACTTTATGAGAAGAAAAATGTTACACTGAATGTAACTACAACCAACAATTCAAGTTTGTTTTGATCTTAGACTTTCTTATCAGGTTGGCTTTCTTCCATTCAGTTGGCTTAAAGCAGCTTTCCTTCCAACCACTGCATATAATTACAGCATCTCTGCATCTTTACACAATGTTGAAATTAAGCTAATTGTTTTTCACCAACTCCAAATATTGAAAATAATTTTTTGGCCTCATTCATATTCAGTATAAGGCTTGCCTCCTATGTATTTCATATTTAAACATTAAATGTGGCATATTCCCTATGAGGTACATGCTGTCTTCAGTTGCTGTAGCATTGTGATTTAAACAAGGCAATCTCACAAGAGTCAATATGCTTCCTACATCACAAGTAGTATGTAATCCATCAATACTCTCTTGAAGACTAAGCAATGACACCTCCAATACAGTTCCTAAGCATCAAATAATCTTAAACTCTGTAGGTTCAGTCTCAGTCAGAGAGTGTGTGTGTGTGTGTGTGTGTGTGTGTGTATGTGTGTGTGTGTATACATCAGCAGACCAGTGTCTAAGGACAGAAAAGGAAAAACTACATATACATATTTCTGTATCTGTAAATCACATTCATTTATATTGATTTACATACATAAATTTTAAAGAATAAAACTGTAGTATATATCCTTCTATATAACTTGCTTTTCTCACTTAATGCAATTTTGACATAGTAATTTTTAGTGCTACTTTCTCTTTGTATAGTATTTCAATGTACGGGTACAACATAATGTAATAATTTTTTAGGGTTATAAGGGTAGTTTTCTCAGGCTTTATTTAAGGGAGGCTCTCACCAGTAGCCCAGCCTGGCCTTCAACTCAAGATCCTTCTGCCACCACTCACATTGTAGAAGCCCATGTCAGCAGCATGTCCAGACCAAGAAGGGAGACCCCCACCTAACACAGAAGATTCCCAACTTATCAGATCAACAGGTTCAGCTTTTTATTGAGCATGTTAACAAGAGGTTTAGTCAAAAAGATCAAAGCCCATGTGTTGTGAAACTCCTCAGAGTCTGCTTTCTTTGCTTCCAGTTTCTTCTCAGCTGGACCAGTGGCAGTAGAGGGGACAGGACCATCAGCTGGAGCAGCACCAGTTACTGAAGCAGGTCCACCAGCCCTTACATTGCAGATGAGGGAGGTTTCCAGTGTTGACATTGGCCAGGGCCTTTGCAAATAAATCAGGTCAAAGTGTTTTACGTTGACACTAACTGCTTTCATGAGGGCATTGATCTTATCTTCTGTGACAGTCACCTACCGAATCATTGTGCAGGGTGATGGCAGAGTAGATGCAGGCGAGCTTGAACATGGAGGCCAAGATGAAGACTGCCAGTGTGTGGTGCTAGTTGCCTGATGAAGTGAGAGCCTCACCACAACACAGTCTTAGCTTCCTTGAGAAGACTGAGCACCTTGGCAGCAGGTGAGGAAAGGCTAGTTAATACATTTTTATTGATAAATTTGGAGAGTTTGCCACATCAGGTTATCATGAACACCAAAAACAGTCACACATGTAACAGTTGTATCTGTGTATCTGTGCATTTCTTTTTTTAAAAAATGCATATCACTATCTTGTCTGCATCTAAGTGCACCCATGCATGTAATGCCTACAAGGTCAGAAAAGGGCATCAGATATCCCAGAACTGGAATTGTTAGTCACTGTCATGGTTTGAATAAGAACGTCCCCCATAGGTTCCAAGTATTTGGACATTTTGTTCCCAGTTGGTGGAGCTGTTTTGGGAAGTCTTAGAAGGTGTGGTTAAGCTGGAGGAAGCACATCACTGGGGGCAGGCTTAGAGAGTTCTTTAGCCTTGTGGGATCTCAAGTTGCCCTCTTATTTCCTGTGCCAGCTTGAAGATATGTTTCTCTTTCTGACCACCACCAAACCTCCCCACCATAACCAACTGTGATTTCCCTGGAATCATTAGCTTAAATAAACTCTTCCTTCTATAAGTTGCTTTGGTCAGTGTTTCTATCACAGCAACAGAAAAGTAACAGTATTAATACTGCCACCATGTGGCCGGGTCCTCTTCAAGAGCAGCCAGTTCTCTTAAGCCCCTTATCTGCACACTTCTAACAGAATGTAGGGTGAATTGTTAATTCACATCTTTAAAAAATTATTATTTTTATTTTATGTGTATGAGTGTATTACTTGCATTTGTTTACGTGCACCCTTGCAATGCAATGCTGGCAGAAGTCAGAGGAAGGGAGCGGATTCCCTGGAACCGGCGTTATCATGGGTTGTTAGCCACCATGTGGGTAAGCAGTGCTTTTACCAGCTGAGCCACCTCTGCAACCTCGTTAATTCACATCTTTATTTTCCATCTTTCCAGTGAAATATTATGGGCCCGTTGAGTTGCAGACTCAATTAGAGATTACGGATGCTAAACATTGGAACTGAAAAGTTTCTTTTGATGTTGTCCTAGTTTCATCATATTTGAATGATTTGTTGTAGTCTTTACTAAGATGGTTCATGATTCTCTGATTTATTACAGATGGATGGAATTTTAGGATATTTTATTCATTTCATGGAGAAAGTGTTTTAAATGAAAAAAATGCTTGCTACAAAAATAGAAGTTTTTCTTCCTTTGAATATGGGCTAGCAGTGCGAAACTATATATATATATATATCTGCTTCCTGAAACAAATATGGAAAAGTCTTATCACTTACATCAAGAATTTCATTGATTGGTAAAATTATTTTAGCAACAATATGCTCAATTCTTCTATGGTAGTTTTCTTCCCTATTAAGTTTAACATTTCTCTCACGATAGCAACCAACAATTGTTATATTTTTCTAGTTTCCTCAAGTTGCCCTCTTCCATTTAGCAATAGGACAGTGACTTTTAGAATAATTTGTTTCAGCCCCTTGTTTCGAGTCCACTGTCTTCATTTCCTGAGATTGAAATGGAACAGATATTTTTCTTTTTCATACATATGTGCATTTTAAGTTGGAATACTTTAACCATTTTGTAATTCAAGGAGAACTATGTTTTTAGTCATGTGGAAGGTATGAAGTTTAGGGTGCACATATTCTTTTACCAGTTACTTAGCATCATCTTAGACATGACTGTTGTAAGGATAAAATAAAGTATCTACAGTGCTAGACATAATTTGGGATAAAGAATTACCTTGTTAAAAAACTGATGTGTCTAGAGGGTAGAGTTTTTGTATATGACCCAGGAACATACCATTCACACTTGATGCACTAATTTCACAGGTTTATTCATCATTTATGAAACTAGGGTGTTATTTCTGATGTTACCTCATAATTCTTTATTTGCATGGATGCTGGATAGTCTTTGATACAAGTTGGGAGAGAGGAAGTGAAAAATATAAGGAAATAAAATCAATGATAGTTTTCACACTGGGATGAACACTTGCTGATCCTTGTTCCACAAATACATTAATGTTTTGACTCTCTGAAATATTTTTCAAATGTAAAAATGGAATATTTAGATCATCCATTTGCATTATTTTTCTACAAGGTAAAAATGGTCAAATATGAGAGATCACAATATGTTCTTTCAGAGTTTAACAGGGTTGTTCAGATAGGATCTTGATCTAGTGCTGACATGCCACCTATTTCTCACCTCCTTTTTGGGCCCTTGTTTATTTAAGCTGACATGGGTCCTGCGTTGGACAGTTTGGTGGGGAGGGGGGAAAGACAAAATATAAATAAATAAACATAAAGCATTTGAGGAAAAAGTAACTGTATTTTAATAAGCATTAAATATAATGATATAATTTAGGTAGTTCTTCCTTCAGAGTAGCTTCATTTCCTTTTTGTCTATATTTTCCCAGAAGAGTTGATATATGTTTTCCATTAAAAAATTCTAAATGCAGAAGTTAATTATTAGAGCCTAGAGAGTTAAGGACATAGCTCAGTTATGTCTGTGCTTACCTAGCGTGCACAGAACTCTAGATTTCATCCCTAGCCTTGTATGTTAGGATTAGGAGTTCAAGGCTACACAGCGAATACAAAGCCATTCAAGGTTACATGGGAACTTGTGTCAAACAAGCAAGCAAGCAAACAAACAAACAAAAAGTAGAACCTAGAGTATTCTTTAGAAATGAGGTGAATTGAATATAGTTTGTACTGTATGTGGGATGAGAATGTACCATTTTGTTGATCACACCGTTTTGTGATACAATTTGGTATACTGGGTAAATAGAACTTTGAAAATATTTTATTATTTTTATTTTATGTATATGAGTGTATTGCCTGCATGTATGTAAGTGCACCTGTGCTGTGTATTGCCCATAGAGATCATAAGAAGGTGTCGGATACCCTGGAAATGGAGTTACAGATGATTGTTAGCCACCATGTGGGTGCTGGGAATTGAACCTGGATCCTCTGCAAGAGCAACCAGTGTTTTTAACTGCTACACCATCACTCCAGCCTCTAATAAAACTTTTACAAAACAGAATGGAAATACACGTAATCTATGCTTACTCTTTCTTCATAAAAGCAGTGCCGAGTGTGAGATAGGTTCTCTTTGGTTTTTATATTAGTAACAGTTATTCAGAATTTTTGAGTCTTTTTGATATGCAATGAATTTCCTATATGCATATTAATTTTCTCATTGATATCCCACAATGAAGTAGGTACTGGTAATGTGTTTGACAATAGATATAGGAATGAATCATGGGCGTTTGAGACTTGGGGTAGAGGTAGGCAGATATACTAACATTAAGATATAACATCTCCACATTACACTAGCAGTATATACAATATACTAGAGGAACACAGACTATTCTATCTTGAAAACAATGTAGAGGAAATAGTACAGGTTCTTTTTAGTTCTGTGGATTTTTGGGGGGAAGAATTATTTTTTTAATTTGATAAAATAGCTCAGTAGTAGCACACTTGCCTGGCAAAGACAAGAACCTTTGTTCAGTCCTCAGCTTAAAAAAAGTTAAAAAAGCTGGGCACAGTGGCCCAGACCTTTAATCCCAGCACTCTGAAGGCAGAGGCAGGTGGATCTTTGTGAGATCGAGGTCAGCCTGGTCTACATAGAGTTCCAGGCCAGGAGTGACACAGAAGGGAGATCCCGTCTCAAAAAGACCAAAAAGTAAAACAAACAATAAAACCCTCCAGAACATCTACAACAGCAACAAACTAAAAAGAGCAAAAAAAGGCAACTAAAATGAGATAAAAGTAAAAATTCCAGAGAAGAACAAATGCTTTGTCTCTTACTACCCAGAAATAGTGGTTGCTTCATTTTTTAAAAAAGAAAGGAAACATAAACTTGAAGTGCCCTTTGTCTTCTAGCTCATTTTCTCTCTTCATATGAACAATCATTGTTATGAGTTTAAAACATTTTTTTCCTAGCTGCACATGACTCTATGGGCAATACAGGCCACATTGTAATAGTATATTGTATGTGTTTTGCATTTTACTTTTTGATCTCAGTATTATGTAAGACTCATCCATACTGAGAGGCTGATAGATCAGTGTCTACAAGATTTGCATTCACTACAATATTTCTTTAGCAATTTATGAACACTTTTTAAAGAATCAATTTTATTTCACTATTATTATTAAATATTTTTATTGATTCTTTGAAAATTTCACAAAATATATTTTCATCATATTCAGACTCCTTCTTTGATCTCTACCCCCACTTTAGTACCCTTCCCTAGACCTCTTGTGTTTATTATTCTTTTATTTTTCAGGGTGATGAGTCATTGTTGGTACGGAAGAGTAGAGTGTCTGGGCTAAAAGACAACAGGACATTGGAGGCCCTGGCTGGTGATGAGTTTGGGTGAAACCCTGTCTGGTGTTCAGTATTCTTCTTGACTGATTGGAATGCTGTTGGCTGATGACCCCCTGGGGCGTGATGTTCTGTGCTTCAGCAACCAGTGGAGAGAGAGCTGGCCCATCATTGTGGAGGAAATTCCTGAAAACCATGAAATCTGAGGAGCTGGCCTGAGGACAGCTCTTGCTTCTCCTCTCCTGTCCTGGGGTGAACTTCTGGCTTCGGATCTTTACTCCACTGAATGAGAGACCTGTTAAGTAGGTACAAGACGACAGATCAGAGTGGGGACTGTTCTGGAGGGGACGCCTCTGTGCAGTAGACCTGGAGTGGGGTGTGAAAGCCTCAGCTTCAGATGTGATGATATGCTGTGGGTGCACTATCCTGTATGGACTCCTCATAGCATCTGTCAGTCCCTGGGTCATTCACCAAATATTTATTGAGCTTCTACTATATGCTAGACCCATGATGTGCTAGGTGCTCAGGACATGATAACCAACAAGCTATGGTCTCAAACTTCCTCTAGATTTGGACAACATTTTGCTTTTTTTTTTTTCTTCCCTTCATCTGTGTATGTATATGACATGTGTATATAAGTGTGCATGTACATTCATGTATGTGAATGCAGGAACATCTGTACCACAGCTTGTGTGTGGAAGTCAGGGGACAATGTAGGGTGTCAGTCCTCACCTTCCACCTTGAGACAGGGTCTCAGTAGATTCGTCATTGTGTACACTATGCTAGCTGACCTGGGAGATTCCAGAGAGCCTCCTGTTGTGAACTGCCAACTCACTCTAGGAGCACTGGCATTACTGATGTCGACTACTATGTTTGGCTTTATGAGAGCTCTGGGGATCTGAATTCAGGTCTTCATACCTGTGGTTCAGGTTTAGTCCCAGCCCTCTTTTTTCTTTTTTTAAAATTTTACTTAAATGACACACATTTATTACTGCACATAATTCATTGTATACATTAAACATAAAATTTCCTGTGTGCAATAATAAATGTGATTTATAAGTCACAAATTTGTGGGAAGTCTATTTCTTATTCTCTCTCTTTTTAAAAAAATCCTAAGTAGCTCTTGGGGTAAGTCTATAGCGCAGCCCTCTGCGCCAGGACTCCCTAAGCCACATTCACCCTTCCATCCCTCCCGCCGTTCTATACTCCTAGTTTGGGACCTGTGCCATTCCTAGTCTTGGGGCCCCAGACACCTGGGGAACCAATACTGCTTCCTGATCCTTCTCACCCAGACCAACTCAGTCCCTTTCTTGGGCTCCAAGAGCACCGCTTCTGGTCCTGGCCCCACCCCCACCTCTCTCTGCTTCCCGGGGCCTGCACCACCAGCTAACTCTCCTGGCCTGCACTACTATCCTCAGGCCTCTTGGGGTAAGTCTATAGCGCAGCCCTCCGTGCCGGGACTCCCTAAGCCACATTCACCCTTCCATCCCCCTCACTGCTCTATACACCTAGTTTGGGCCCTGCGCCATTCCTAGTCTTGGGGCCCCAGACACCTGGGGAACCAATACTGCTTCCTGATTCTTCTCACCCAGACCAACTCAGTCCCTTTTTTGGGCCCCAGGAGCACCGCTTCTGGTCCCGGCCCTGCCCTCACCTCCCTTTACTTCCCTGGTCTTGCAACACCTGCCAGCCTCTTTCTGGGGCTGACAGCCTCTTTCTGGGGCTCCAAGGCTTACCTTTCCTCTCCCTGATTCTTTGCATCCAGTACAACCCAGCTACTCAATCCACTCCCTGGGAAATCTTGGGGCTTCTTCCCTCCCCATTTGCCTTTACATCCCTGCAGTGGCGTGGCCACGGCCAGGGTCTCAGGTCATTCCAACACCCAAGTTCATGAGGCCAAAAGCATTCTTAGAAGATTCCAGACCTAAGGAGAAAGTCTGAAAACTTCTGACCCACATTGGAATTGGGCCACCGCGGAACTCCTGAAGACAAAATTAATCTGGCCACGACAATATAAAATCAAAAGAGAGAACCAGAAGCTTAGATGAACCAGCTTTTCATACCCAAGGGCATTCTTGACTTATACATCTTTAGCTCCTCCCCCACATGCAGCTAAGGTCAACTGATGGGGTGGGAGGGGTAACTGACTCCTCCCTTGACTCCTTGATGGGAAATAGTTGTGACTATAGCTTGCTGGTACTGGTTGGAGGACACTTCCAGGTAACACTTGATCCCTTCGTCTGGTTCTTACATTCTTTTCCACCAACATCTTCTGCAAAAGTCCCTAAGTCTTGGAGGGGGTGGTAGGTATGGGATGATCTTCCTCTCAATGTGGCACGGCATTGCACTTTTGGGTCTCTGTGTCATCTGTTTTCCATGGGCTATGATTCCATTTCAGTGGGATTCCATCTACTATAAAAACACAAACACCAAGAAGCAAGAACATCTAAATAGTGGCTACTATAATAATTTAACCTATAGGTGTAAACACAATTGTTTGGATGGTACTTTAGCAGGTGTATCACATCCATCTAACAAAACAATTGCAGTGGCTTCCCACTGGGGCCTGTATTCTCAGGCAGGGGATTAGCATGGTCTATTGTACCAGATGTGTTTCACCTCTAGGAAAGGGCATTATATCCAATTGAAAATTTGCTAGTTTTACATACAATTGATGTGCCACTATTGCACAGGCAGGAACATCATGTTTGACATGTTGATAGTGCAATAACTGGGTCTTTCGTTGATCAGAATTATATGAAACAATTCTCTCCCAGCCATCTGCATATTGCCTTCTGGCACCATGAAAGCCACCCATCCAGTGGCAGGGAATTTCCAGCTTCGTCCAAGCTTGATTTCTCCTTCTCCTGTGCTCACATAATGCAGTGTCTTCAGCAATAGGGGTTTTCCATCCACTTCAGGTGTACAACCAACATTATTGGCAATGGCCTTTATTGTTTTGGGGGAACTAGAGGCCAACACTTCATAGGGAGGCTATCCACCTCCAGCACTGGGATTTTCATTTAACAACCATATGCTTTTGGAAGGTTTTTCTTCCATCCCCGTAGGGTTCCTTCTGTGCTTAAGGCTTTTTTGTTTTCTATGTGTATCTGGAGAGGATTTTTCCCCCTTTATTCCGATAGTTCTTTGTATAGCCCTCCTTCCCTTCACTCCTTTACCCCCTTTTACATATTTCTCCCTTAGTAACACCTTTCTTTTGCTATTCTTATCTCTCAGGTTCCTTCTTTCCCTTTACCTCCCTGGTTCCCTTCCATATTGCTCGTTCCTGCAATTACATCAGGATATGCACTCACTTATAAGGATTTGGTCCTAGGATCCACATATGAAGGAGAACATATGTTTTTTGTTTTTCTGAGTCTGTGTTACTTCACTTAGTATAACAGTTTCTAGATCCATCCATTTACCTGCAAGTTTCATTATTTCATCTTTCTTTACTGCTGAATAGAACTCCATTGCATAAATGTACTGCATTTTTGGTAGCCACTCGTCAGTTGAGAAGCACTTAAGTTGCTTCCATCTCTTAGTTATTGTGAAAAGAGCAGCAACAAATATGGTTGTACAAGTATCTCTACGATGGAATGAATCCTTGGGGTATATGCCAAGGAGTGGCATAATTGGGTCATGTGATAGGGTCATTTTTAGTTTATTAAGAGTTCTCCACACTGTTTTCCATAGGGGTTGTACAAGATTGCAATTCCACCATCAGTGGATGAGTGTTCCCCTTTCTCCACATCCTCTCCAGCATTTGGTATCATTTATTCTCTTGATCTTAGCCAGTCTGACTGGGTTAAGGTGAAACCATAAGCTCATTTTAATTTGCATTTCCCTAATTACTAACAATGTTGAACACCTTTTAACATGTTTCTTGGATATCGTTATTTCTTTCTTGGAGAACTCTCTATTTAGATCTTTAGACCATCCATTAATTGGGTCATTTGCTTTCTTGATTTTTTTGCATTTTGAGTTCTTTATATATTCTGGATGTTAAACCTCTGTCAGATGTGTCACTGGTGAAGATTTTTTTCCCATTCTGTGGGTTTTCTCTTCACTTTTTTATTGTTTCTTTTGATGTACAGAAGCTTTTTAGTTTAGTGAGGTCCCACTTGTTGATTATTGACCTTAATTCCTGAGCAACTTCTGTCCGATTTAGAAAATCCTTTTCTG
The DNA here is from genome assembly GCF_000622305.1 of Nannospalax galili. Lineage (NCBI taxonomy): Eukaryota > Metazoa > Chordata > Mammalia > Rodentia > Spalacidae > Nannospalax > Nannospalax galili. The sequence continues at coordinate 280,186 of NW_008334099.1, read as the reverse complement.
CACCCATATCTTGTAGGTTACTGCCAGTATTTACTTTTAATAGTTTCAGGGTTTTCACTTTCACATTGAGGTTTTTGATCTATTTGGAGTTGACTTTTGTGCAAAGTGAAAGATAAGGATCTAGTTTCATTCTTCTACACACAGAGATCCAGTTCTGTCAGCACCATTTGTTGAAGATGCTGTGCTTCCTCCATTGTGTGTTCTTGGCACCTTTGTCAAATATCAGGTGGCTGAAATCGGGTGTACTCAGGTTTGTGTCTTCAATTATGTTCCCTTGACCTATGTGTCTATTTCTGTGCCAGTACCATGCTGTTTTTATGACTATAGGTCTCTAAGATAGTTTGAGATCTGGTATAGTAATCCCCCAGGGTTGCTCTTTATGCTCTGGGTTGCTTTGGCTTTCCAGGGCCTTTGTGCTTCCATACGAATTTAAGGACTTTTTTTTTGAACTCTGTAAAGTATGTCATGGAGATTTTGATTGGGATTGCATTGAATGTATATATTGCTTTTGGTAGGATGTTCATTTTCACAATATTAATTATTCCAACCCATGAGCATGGGAGGTCCTTCCATCTCCTGGTGTCTTCCTCAATCTCTTTCTTTAAAGATTTAAAAATTTCACTGTAAAGATCTTTGATGTCTTTGGTCAGGTATATTACAAGATATTTTATTTTTTGGAAGCTAGTACAATGTGAGTGTTTCCACGTATTCTTTCTTCAATTGCTTCTTATTGGTATATAGAAAGGCTAGTGATTTTTGTAGACTGACTTTTGTAACCTGCCACTTTATTGAAAGTGTTGATCAGTTCTAGGAGTTTCCTCGTAGAACTTTTGTGATCTCTTAGGGATAGTATCATATTGTCTGTAAAAAGGGATAATTTTATCTCTTCTTTTCCAATTACTACTCTTTTAATTTCATTCTCTTGACTTATTGCTCTAGCAAGAATGTCAAGCACTGTATTGAAAAGGAGTGGAGATAGTGGACATCCTTGTCTGGTTCCTGATTTTAATGGGAGTGCTTCCAATTTTTTTCCATTTAGAATGATGTTGGCTGTGGGTTTGTTGTATATATCTTTAAATATTTTGAGTTGTGTTCCTTCCAGTCCAAATCCATTTAGAACTTTTATCATGAATGTATGCTGAATTTTGTCAAAAGCCTTTTCTGCATCGATTGAAATAACGATGTGGTTTTTGTCTTTGAGTCCATTTATATGATTGATGATGTTTATTGACTTGTGTATATTGAACCATCCCTCTGTCTGCGGAATAAAGCCTACTTGGTCATGGTCAATGATCTTTTTGATGTACATCTGTATATGGTTTGCAAGTATTTTGTTGAGAATTTTTGCATCTATGTTCATTAAGGTTATGCGTTTATAGTTTTCTTTTTTGGTTGTCTTTATCTGGCTTTGGTATTAGAGTGATGCTGGCATCATAGAAGTAATTTTGGAGTTCTCCCTCTGTTTTTATCATTTTAAATAATTTAAGTAGTATTGCTTGGAGGTCTTCTTTAAATGTCTGATAGAATTCTGCTGTAAATCCATCTGGGCCTGGGCTTTTTTTATTTGGGAGGCTTTGTATTACTGTTTCGATTTCCTTATATATTATGGGCCTGTTTAAATGTTGATCTCTTCTTGGTTTAACTTTTGTGGTTCCCATGATTTTGAATATTCATCCATTTCTTTTAAAATTTCAAATTTAGTATAGGTTTTTAAAGTATTTCCTTAGAATATTCTGGATCTTTTGGGTATCTCTTGTGATGTTTTTGCTTTCATCTCTGATTTTGTCAATATGGATTTGCTCTTTCTTTCTTTTGGTTAAGTGTTCTAAGGTTCTTTCTATCTTGTTTAGCTTTCCAAAGAATCTGCTCTTAGATTCAATGGTTCTTTGTATTGTTTTCATTATTTCTATTTCATTAATTTCTGCTTTGATTTTTGTTATTTCTTCTCTTCCACTGGTTTTAGGTTTCATTTGTTCTTGCCTTTTGTGCTGGATAGCTTTAGCATCAACTTGACACACCTGGGTTGAGGGAGCCTCAACTCGGGAATTGCCTTCATTGGACTGGCCTGTGGGCATGTCTGTGAGGAATCTTCTTGATTGTTGTGTGATGTGGGAGGGCCCAGTGCATTGTGGGTGGTGCCACCCCTGGGCAGATGGGCCTGTGTTGAATAAGAAAGCAGGTTGAGCAGGGGCCAGGAGAGCAAGCCAGTAAGCAGAGTTCCTCCATGGTCTGTGCTCCAGCTCCTGCTTCCAGGTTCTTGCCCTGAGTTCCTACCTTGGGCTCCCCGATGAACTGCGACCTGGGAGATGTAAGCTGAACAAACCCTTCCTTTCATCCCCAAGTTGGTAGTGGTCAGAGTGTTTTGTCACAGCAATGAAGAAACAAACTAAGACACCTTTCCAGCATGTTGAGATGCAGTGTTTGGTCATTTATTTGGGCTCTTTCCAATTTTTTTAATGTAGGCACTTAGAACTACAAAGTTCCCTGTTAGGACTGCTTTTAAAGTGCCCAAAGTTTTTGTTATGTTGTATTGTCCTTTTCACTGAATTTCATGAATTCTTTTATTTCTTTCTTAATTTCTCCATTGACCCACTAATTGTTTAGGAGTGTCTTGTTTAATCTCCATGAGTTTGTGTAGTTATTAAGGCTTCTTCCAGTGTTGATTGAACTTCATTGTACTGTGGTCTGATAGAATGCACGAAATTATTTTAATTTTTTTGTATTTGTTGAGGTTTGTTTTGTGCCCCCATATGTGATACATTTTTGAGAAGGTTCCAAGTGATGCTGAATAGAAAATGTATTCTTTGGTGATTGGTTGGAATATTCAAAAAATGTCTGTTAGGTCCATTTGATGTATGGTATCATTTAATTCAGATTTCTCTGTGTTTATTGTTTGTACAGTTGCCCTGTCTAATGGAGACAGTGGAGTATTGAAGTCCCCTAATATTACCAAGTTGGGGTTAATATAGGTCTTAAAGTCTTGTACTATTGTTTTTATGAATTTGGGTGCACCAGGGTTTGGTGCATATATGTTCAGGAGTTTAATATTTTTTAGTTAATTGTTCCTTTGATCAGAATGCAGCAATCCTCTTTATCTCTTCTGATTAGTTTTACTTTTGACATCTATTTTGTCAGATATTAGAATTGAAACCCCTGCTTGTTTCTTAACCATTTGCTTGGAATATTCTTTTTCATCCTTTCACCTTAAGGTGATACCTATCCTTGAAGGTAAGATGGGTTTATTGCAGATAACAAAATGATGTAACTTGTTTCTCAGTCCATTCAACTAGTCCATGTCTTTTGACTGGGGAGTTCAGTCCATTGATACTTAAAGTTACTATTTAAACTTATTATTGGTTGCCATCATTTTGATTACTGTTTGCCTTCTTTGTTTAATTTTGTGTTTCTTCAGTTACATCTTTATTTATTTTCTTTCTTTGCCCCTGTGGTATTTTTGTTCCTTTCTCTGTTCTTTGTATTGTTTCAAGTATTCTTAGGAATGGTTTCATAGACATGTATTCCTTAAGGCTATTAGTGTCATGGAAGATTTTTCTTTCCCCCTCAGCTATAATAGCCATTTTTGCTGGGTAAAGTATTCTGGGCCAGCATCTATCGTCTTTTAGAGCTGAAAATACCTTGGTCCAGCATCTTCTTGCTTTCATAGTTTGCATTGATAAGTCAGCTTTAATTCTGATGGACTTTCCTTTATACGTGACTTATTATTTTTCTTTTGCTGTTTTCAGTATTCTCTCTTAGTTCTATACATTTAGTGTTTTTACTATTATCATAGTAATAGTAATAGTTTCTTTTCTGGTCCTGTCTATTTGGTGTTCTATGTGCTTCTTATATTTGTATGGGAATGCCTTTCCTTAATTTTGGGAAATTCTCTTTTACAATCCTTTTTAAGATCTGGTCAATACCATTAACCTGAAATTCTTCTCCTTCCTCTACGCCTGTGATCTGTAGATTTAGTCTTTTCATGGTGTCCCACATCTCCTGCATATTCCATTCCTGTGGCTTTTAAAACAATTTTTCATAATCTTTGTTTGAGTGGTACAGTTCTTCAACTTTATCCTCCAGTGTTAATATTTGGTTTTCCATTTCATTCGTTCTAGCAGTGAGGCTTTCCCCTGTTGTTTCAAGTTGGCTTATTGAGTTTTTCATTTCCTTCTTAATTTCAGCCTGTTTTCTTCGATGTTTCTCTTTTGTGAATTCAGTCAAAAACTTATCCCTATCTTGTTTTAGTTCTTTGATTTGTTTGTGTGTTCTTTAAATTCGTTAAATTCCTTGATCATGTTTATGATGGTTCTTTTAAATTCTGTGTCCTGTGTTATCTCTAGGGGGTTCTCCTTGTAATACTCTTCTACAGGACTGGTGGAGATTGGTGGGGACATAGTGTTTTGGCTTCCTATTTTAGAATTCTTTTCTTGTGATTTTGGCATGTGTATTTCTTTTGTTGTTTGTGATTCTGGTATGAAAATGAAATTGAAGTTTCCTTCTGTTTGTATTATTGGTGTGCCTTGATCTTGGTCATTTTCTAATTGGGTATGTAAAGCTGGTTGTTCTAGGTTTCCGGTTCTCTCAGGTTTTATTTTGGAGGGAACTGATGGCTTCAGATCAGCTGCTCAGGAACTCCCATAGAAGCCCAAATTAGCCTCCAGTCATGTACACTCCAGCTTCCTTCTAATGTTTGGACCCCTATTAGCGGGTACTTAGAGCACAATTTGGGAAGTTCCCTTATGGGAGGCCTGATTTTGGGACTCTCAGTTGCTTTGCTGAGTTCTCAGCCCCTATGCCAGAGGGAGGCCAGAACAGGCACTCTCAGGCAGTGTTCTGAGGTCTCAGGCCCTACACAGATAAAGGTCACAACATGCCCTCTCAGGCTGTCTGCTAAGATTTCAGCCTTATCCTACCATAGGGCAGAGGTCTGCCCTGAGGCCGCTGGAGGGCCCCACATAATCTCAGTTAAGGGGTTGAGTACTGTGCGATTCAGTGAAACTCACCACCACATGGAGGCATGACTCAGGTGCTCTCAGGTGGTCTGCCAAGTTCTCCGCCCCTTTGCCAGAGGGAGGCCAAAACAGACACTCTCAGGTGGTCTGCTGAGATCTCAGCCCCTACACTGATGGAGGTCAGAACAGACCCTCTAAAGTGTTTGCTAAGGTTTCAGCCTTACCCTACCATCATAAGGAAATATTTTTAAAACAAATATATCATTAAGTTAGAAAACCTAAAAGAAATGGATAAATTTCTAGATTCATTGAAAGCACCAAAGTTAAACCAGGAAGAGGTCAACAACCTAAAGAAACAGATACTTAATAACTATGCAAGGAGATTGAGACAGTAATGTCAAGCCATCTGAAAAAAATAAAACAAACAAACAAACAAAAAAAGCAAAAAAACCAGGGCCAAATGGATTCAGAGCAGAATCTTCAAAGAAGAACTGCAACCAATACTTACTAAATTATTCCAAAAACTAGAAACAAAAGGAGCATTTCTGAATTCCTCTATGAAACCAATATTACTCAAAAACTAAAACCAAGTAATGATACAAGGGGAAAGAAAAAAGAAAACTACAGGCCAATATCCCTGATGAACAAAAATGTAAAAATTTTTAAGAAAATACTTGCAAAGAGAACACAGACATGTATCAAAAAGATCATTCAATGTGATCATGTTGGCTTCATTCCAGAGATGCAGGGATGATTCAACATCTGTAAATCAATAAATGTAATAAATCATATAAATGGACTTAAATACAAAAATCATATGATCATCTCAATAGATTCAGAAAAGGACTTTGACAAAATCCAATATGTCTTCATGATAAAAATACTAGAGAAAATATGAATAGAGGGAACATACATCAATAAATAAAATTTATACATGACAAACTCACAGCCAACAACATTTTAAATGGAGAAAAATATGTCAAAGTAATCCCACTAAAATAAGGAATGAAATAGGGCTGTCCACTATCTCCACTCATCTTCAATATAGTGCTTAAAGCACTAGCTAGAGCAATAAAAAAAGAGAAGGATGTTAAAGGAATACTAATAGGAAAGGAAATCAAATTATCCCTATTTGCAGATAATACGATATCATGAACAAGAATTCCCAAAAATTCCACCAGAAAACTTGTAAAAATGATCAACATTTTCAACTGTGCAGCTGGACACAAAATCAACGTACAAAATTCAGTAAGTTTTTCTATATACCAATAAAGCATAACAAGAAAGAGATCATGGAAACACTCCCATTCGAAAAATCCTTTCAAAAAAGTATATCTAAGAGTAAGTCTAACAAAGGTGGTGAAAGACCTCTACAATAAAACTTTAAAGAGATTGAGGAAGACACTAGAATATTCAAAGACCTCCCAGGCTCGTTGATTGGTCAAAACAATATTGTGAAAATAATCATCTTACCAAAAGCAATTTACAAATCCAGTTCAATCTTAATCAAATTTCTCATGACATTGGTCAAATAAATAAAAAAATCCTAAAATTCATATGGAAGCACAAAAGACTATGGATAGCCAAAACAATCCTGAGGAAAAGCAACAATGCTGGCATATATTTCAAGCTATATTATAGAGATATAGTAATAAAAATAGTATAATGCTGGCCTAATAACTACTGTGTATGTCGATGGAACAGAAGACCCAAACATGAATTCACATAATTATAGCTATCAGATATTTGACAAAGATGTCAAAAATACACACTGGGGGAAAGATAACATCTTCAAAAAATGTTGCTGGAGAAAACTGGCTGTCCACAAGTAGAAGGCTGAAACTAATCAAATCTATCATACTGCATGTAAATCAGCATCAAATGGATTAAAATCTCAACATGAAACCTGAAACTCTGAAACTTATAGAAGAAAACATAGGCAGTATCTTTCAAGATATAGGTGCAGGAAATGACTTTCTGAATAAGACTCATAAACTAAAGCTAACATTTGATGAATGAGACATCATAAATCTAAAAGACTGTATATTAAAGGAAATAACGTGATGAGGAAACCCACAGAATGAGAGAATTTTGCCAGCTATACATGCAACAGAGGATAAATATCCAGAATATAAAAAACTCAAAAACCAGAGAATCATATGTTCATTTTCCCTGCTTGTATGGAAAACATGGTTTCATTGTGTTCACCCACCACCTCTGGTTCTTATAATTTTCCCACCCTCTCTTCAGCAATGATCCACGCACAAGACCTGCCCAAACCCAAGCCAGATAGAAGGACAGCATGGACAGGGAAGGTGGACAAGAAACCCTAGCTGAGAAACTATTGGCAATTGATATCTGCTAGGGTAAAGAGAGTCAGTTTTCTTTAAGGGTGTGGCACTGGCTAAATTTACCAGATTCCAGAGGATGGACCCAGACCCAAGAACATTTGGAATAGCATCAATTAGAATAGATAGGTCTTTAAAAATAATTTTAAAATGCAAAAATTAAAATAAAGATTGATAGAGGACATCAAGCTGGGGGTAAATAAGGTAAGGATGAAAATGGGAGAAAGAGTTTAAATATGATTAAAACACATTTTATGAAATTCTCAAAGAATCAGCAAAAATAGAGAAAAATAAATAAAGAAAACAAATTATTCAATCAAAAATAGGCTACGGATCTGAACAGGGAGTCCTCAAAAGAAGAAAAAAATGGATAAGAAATATGTTTAAAGTGTTCAACATCCTTAGTAATTATGAAGGGGAGATTAAATCTAATTTGGAATTTTGTCTTATTCCAATCAGAATGGTAAAGCTCAAGAAAACAATTGACAATAAATGGTGGTGAGGATGTGGGGAAAGGAGAACACTCATTTACTGTTAACTGAATTGCAAACTGGTGCTGCCACATGGAAATCAGTGTGGAGAATTCTCAAAATAATAAAAGTGAATCTTCACATGACCCAGCATATACCCAAAGGACTTGCTAATCCTGCCACAGAGATACATGCTCAGACATGATCATTGTCTCTCTATTCACAATAGCTAGGAAATGGAAACAACCTAAATGTCTTTCAACTGATAAATGGATAATGAAAACATGGTACATATACACAATGGAATTCTATTCAACTGTAAAGAAAAATGAAATCATAAAAATTTTCAGGTAAATAGATTTAACTAAACAACGTTACACTCAGTGAGGCCACCCAGTCTCAGGAAAAAAAAAAAAAAAGGTGAACGCACTCTCTCTTTTGTTGATCCTAGTTACAAATCTTCACAATTGAGTATGTAACCTGAAGTAACTGCACAAGCCAGAAAAAGTAGAAAGGGACCATGAGGATAAGAGAGAGAAAGAACTCTACAGAGGGGCATAGTAGGACACAGGTGCTACAAAGGGGTAAAGGGGAAAAGGGGGTACATTAACTAGAGAGGGAGGAGGGAGGGTAATACAGAGGGTAAAGGTGAAGGACAGATAACTAATACTGAGGATATTTGAAAATTCTGTAGGGAACCAACATATATGACATATTATATATAATGTGTATGTGTGTGTGCATGTGTGTGTGTTTGTGTGTGTGTGTGTGTGTGTGTGTGTGTGTGACATGAGGTGATAATGCTCCCCCCAAGAGTCATGGAATATCTAACAAAAAAACCCAGTGCTAGGCATAGGAAACTTCCCTTTGAATGTTCAGAGCATCCAAGAGACCCCCCCCAAAGGAAAACCAATGTACGTTACTGTCATTGCCCTTGGTTGCCCTCAAGAACTTGAAAATAAGACCTTATTGCTGAAAACAACATACACCTTGTAAAGAACTTGAAGGAATCTAGCTGGAAATGAACTGAAAGCCTCCTCCCTGAGAATTAACTCTCATAGTATAAGAAGGTGCTATGTATGCTGCTAAGGGAGAAAAGCAGTCAATAACCTTATCGAACTGTAAAGCTTAAGACCCCCAAATAAGAACAGGTCTAGCAAGATAGTCTCAATGCTGCAATAATGGCACTCAGTTAAGTGTAGCTCTCACCCTTCACCAAAGAAGCCATGGAATGTCTAGCCTGAATTGGTTCATCTACAATGCAACCCTTACACCTAAGGCTCAGGGACCATCATGGAATAGTGGGTGGAAATTCTGTAAGAGTCAGAGAAGCAGGCCACCTGGTACAAGATAGGGTCTTCTAGATATTGGCAGGTGCACCCGTGTAATATCAACAGCATCACTTAAACAAGACCTGCATAATGGCAGCACCAATCAACATGCCAATGTGCAAGGGGAAAATTTCACAAAGCTCCACTCCTAAATGAAGAGCTATAGGCAGTTAGTAGGTGCTGAGATGGAGAATCAGTTTTCTCTAAGGATGATCCCCCTCATAGGTTTTCCATTTCCAAGTGGTCTGCCCAAAACACAAAAATGGACTCGGTAGATTACACACACACACACACACACACACACACACACACGCATATGTGTATGACATATGTATGATGTGTGTATGTAACAATAATAAAGAAGAGGTCATGAATTTGAGGGCAAGTAGAAGAAGACAAAGGAGGAATTGGAGCAGGGTGATGAAGGAGGGCTGGAAATAATGTAAATTTAGTACTTACGTATGAAATTCTCAAAAATAAAAACTTAAATAAAAATTTAAAACCAAAACTCTAAGACATTTCCAGCCCCACAGATGTGTAAAATACAACAAAAAAAAAACACAAAAAAATATGAGACTAAAACCCACTACAGCATGTAGCCACCCTCCTGACTTCCCTGTAATGGAAACCGGAAACATTGGTATAGCTGAGAACTCTGATAAAGAATTTAGAGTGTTCCTTTTAAAAATGACTAATGGATGTAGAAGTCTTAGTGAGCAAATGAATGAGCTATGAAAATCTACAAAGACCTCAACAAGAGAGTCACTAAAGTGAATGAAATAGTCAGTATGTAGGAAGAGACAATCATAAACATGGAATAAAAGTTCAATAAGGAAATTTAAACGCTGAAAATGAACCAAACAGAAATGATAGAAATGAAAGAAACAACCAGTAAAATGAGAATCTCATAAGAAAACATCACTAACAGATAAGAAGTTTACAAATGGAGGACAAAGTCTTGTCCATAATATACTTGGACAAATATAAAGAAAAAGGTTAAATAGTATGACAGATATTTCTAAGAAGTCTGGGATACATTCAAGATACCAAACCTCAGAATTCACGGGATAGAATAAGGACATGAGATAAATTCATAAGGAATAGACATTTAAAAAAATATTGAGGGTAATCTTGAGGAAAAACCCAAGGTGGGGCAAGAGAAGGAAAAATGTCATGTTGTTTGAGCTACCAGTCTGGCTGTCTGCCAGAAGGAGGCAGGGAGCCATGTGGTAGGAATTGGGGACTTCAAAGAAAGAACAAGGAAGCCCAAAATATCAGAGAAATATAAATAGGATTTAGTCAGCATCTAAAAGAAAGAGAAGAAAAAAAAAGTAAAAAGGGCTCAGAAAGTTGGATAAATACAACGAACTACATGGCAACCTCATTGGGGCTTGTAATGAGTTCTACACAAATTGTTTAATGAAATTACATCAGAAAATTTCTCAAACCTAGAGAAACAAATTGACACCAAAACAATAGCTATTTGGAAGCCCAAATGAACAAGCAAAAATACAAAGCAAGAAATATATTAAAATCTGTAAGGGGAAAACACCAACTCAGAACGGCAGGAACATCAGAATAACCTCAGACCTTTCATCAGCAACTCTAAAAGCCAGAAAAGCTCGAGGAATATGTGTGTGTGTGTGTGTGTGTGTGTGTGTGTTTGTGTGTGTTTGTGTGTGTGTGTGTGTGTGTGTGTGAGAGAGTTTTGAGACATGGCCTCCTTGTACCCCAGTTGACCTGGAACTCACTATGTAGACCAGGATGGCCTTGAACTCACAGACATCCGCTGGCCTCTACCTTCTGAGTGCTGAGATTAAAGGTGTGTGCCACCATGATGCCTGGTGGAAGAATTTATTTGACGTTCTAAAAGTAAATAACTCCCAATCAAAAACACTATACCCAGAAATGTCTTTCAAAAAGGATGCAAAAGTAATAGCGTCTCAAGATTAAAGATCAAAAGCAATTCATGGCAGTTCGTAATTGTAACTATTCTGTTTCTTTGGAAAATCCTGTTTCCTTTAAGTCACCCACCACTACTGGCTCTTACAATCTTTCCACCCTGTCTTATGAGAATATCCCTGAGTCTTTGGAAGAGGGATGTGATGTGTCACATTAGGTCTAAGCACTAAACAGACTTAGTTTCTGCCTGGTGACCAGTTGTGGGTCTCTATGATAATTGCCTTTTACTTCAAGAAGAAGCTTCAGATATACTATTGCATGGGTATAGCAATAAGTAATTAAAAGTCATTTTGATACTATATTCATTTAGTACAACATTAGTACTATGTCCTCCTCTAGAGTCTATGAACTATCTAGCCACAGGTCCTTGGCCATTATAATAGGACCAGGTATGGGTTCCATCTCGTGAAGCTGGCCTTCAATCTAATTAGCAGGTTGTTGGTTAGTCCCATAATATTTTTGCTGCTATTTCGTTAGTAGGCATATCTTGCCAGCTCAGTCATTACTGTAGCTTGCAAAGTTCAGGGTAAGACTGATGATAAGACTGATGCTTTTCTCCTCTGGTAATGTGCATAGCACCTTCAGCACTATGAAAGCTAGCCAGTGGGGATGAAGCATCCAAGTTAATTCCCACTTGATTTCTTCATGTTTTATTACTCAAGATGTGTTGTCTTCAGTAATAGGGTCTTACCATCCAGTCTCTCTGATTTCTTTTTTATTATGAGCACTTATAGCTATAAACTTTCCTCTTAGGAAAGCTCACAGCAGACAGTGTTTGGAATTCTATGTGGATTTTTATCTGCTGGGGTCCTGGGATGCATCCCTCTGGATAAGGGCAGACCACTGCACTAACACATGCTACTTCACACCTCCCTTAAAGCTTTGAGGAAGCAATATCACAGCCTATGTCACCTGCCTTAGGTGGCCTACTCTGTTGCATCTCTGCCATGTGCCGTTACATGTAACTCAACACTAATTTTTGAAATTCTGTTCATTGTGCCCCCTCATGTCGTCCACCTTTGTGGTAATAACTTTTCCTAGTTCAACTAAACAAGCTGCGTAGCTGCCATCTCACGCTAAAAATGTTCCTTGGAATGTTCTCTGAAAGTTCAAAACCTAGAACTCTCTGATTATTATCTCTATAAAGAAAAAATAAAGTATGACCTGCATTCTGTCAAACCTAAATAAAAGTAACTTAAAAGGGCATATAACTGGAGGGACACACAGAAATGATTGTCGACAGTTTCCTATGGAAACAAATGGGTATCACTGATTAATGTTTAAAGTTTTAGTAACGAATTTGTGACTTCAATTTTATTATTATTTATTATTATTATTTATTATTTGTGTATAAGTGTATTGTCTACATGTGCATAAGTGCACTCAGAAGAGGGCATTAGATCCCCTTGGAACTGGAGTTACAGATAGTTGTTAGCCACCACGTGGGTGCTCAGAATCGAACCTGAGTTCTCTACAAGAGCAGCCAGTGCTCTTAACCACTGAGCCATCTCTCTAGCCCCGTGACTTCAATTTTTTAAAATGTAAACAGAAATGCTATCTTAATTTTTTAAAGGTTTGAAAAAATGAAGTAAATCCAAGAAGAAGGAAATTTCTTGCAGAGAGGAGAGAATGGCTCACAAAGAATGAAAGTAACTCAGTGTCTCTGGTGCACTGTCCCTTCCTGAAAGTGGTGAAGATGAGGTGGAGGAATGAGCGCCCTGTCAACCTCGGCTTACCAACAGCCTGTTCCTTGCCCAGGTGCATGGCTTTTGACTTTGAAAAACAAAGCCCCTCTAGTACAGAGAGTTCTCAGCATACAAATTCATGCATCTTTGAATTGTACTGTGTTAAAATGCTTGGTTAAAAAATTGCTATTTAAGTTGCTGAATTAACTTTCATTAAAAAATGTTCAAGGAACTTTATCTTGGATTAAGACAGAAATTTCAGTTTCTGCAATGTCTCTAAACACAATTCTGCATTTTGTACTGTGTATTCAAGCAAAGTCACACTGTCAACATGGATGATTTAAAAATCAAAATGCCAATCAAATTTGAAAAATGCTGAAGCTGCTCTGCTTCCTGCCATATTAAATATCCAGCCAAGTTTTAATTCTTCATGTGAAAATAAATAAGCACATCCATTTCAAAAAAAAAAATGAACAAAAAACAAAAAACAAAAACCGTTCCTCTTAGGACTGTTTGACAGGACCTGGTAGGCTGTATTATTTTAATTTTCATTTTTTCTAGATATTTAAAATTTTTTCTCCCTGATTTCTTCAATAATTCACTGAAGTTTATTCCAAATTCTATTGTTCAGTTTCAAAGAATTTATGGCTCCTTTAGTCATTCTTGATATTGATTTCTACTTTTATTACATTATGATCTGATAGACTACACGAAATTATGCCAATTGTTTTGTATCTGTTAAGTCTTGCTTTGTGGCCTATGAAGTGATCAATATTTTAGGAAGTTCTAAATGCTGTTGAGAAGAATATATATTCTCTTTATGTTTGCCGTAATGCTCAGTATACATCTGTTAAGTTCAATTGATCTGTTGTGTAATTTAGCTCTGACATTGCTTTGCTGAGTTTTACTTTGGGACTTCTATATAGCTATTAGATTGAGGTATTGAAGTCTCCCACTATGGACATGTCAGAATCTATGTGGCCTTTTAGTGATTTTTTTTAATGAAGCTGGGAGCTTTGATATTAGTTATATAAATGCTCATAATTGTTATAGCTTCTTTTTTTAAAAATTATTCATTTAATAACCACATAATTAGAAGAAGCATTTCATTACAACAGCATTGACATATTCAATAACAATTTCCAGAGCTAAGAGGCATCTCTTTCAAAATTGGCTGTAAATTTTTAGGTTTACAGTTGAATTTAATACAGTTATACAATATTGTACTCAGTATAAACCCTATAAGACATAAAATTAAATGAGGTTTTAAACTTTAAAAAAGATCTCCATTTCATTATTAAAATACACAGTTTCATACAGAAAAATTAATTTTTTAATACAATTGACACTAACGTGCACATGCGTTTCTAATCTCTATATATCTGATTATTACTAGTCACAATCGCTTACTTTATGAGCTCCTTAGCATCTGATCATGAATATAAAGTCATCAGGTAGATTTCCATGGTAATGTTTTTCACATCTACTAATTATTAAGGAAAAAATTTTATGCCTTGAAGAATTATTTTTTCTTTTTTATTTATTTATATGCCCGCTTCCCAGGTAGCACCCTCCCATAGCCTCCCTCCCCCCACTAGAGCCCTTATACTCTGATATCCCTGCTACTGTCTGCTGTGTTGTCG
>NW_008334099.1:264316-265601 GCF_000622305.1 Nannospalax galili | reverse complement strand
GTCCCTTGGGCCACCCTGGCCAACAACTCAAAAGAAGGTATCTCCTGTCTGGCATTGTTGCTTGTTACGTAGCCTTTAGCTATGCATATGGACTCTTAAGAAATTATATTGACCCCTTTAATGTTTGGTTATACTTTCCTTTTGGATATTTAAGGCCATACAGTTGGCCCTGATAAACCAATTTATTTTTACTCTTAAGGTCATTTGAGGACCTCAGGGGTCACATGGGCTTGGGAGGAGCCCCTGGCTTTTTTTTTTTTTACCAGTTCTGCCTATGTGAAGATAAATCAAAGGTCCTGATCGTTCGAACATGTTTGGCTTCACTTGGAAACATGGAGGAAATGATTCCTCTGTGTTGACTCTCCTCTTTATAGACTGGACACTGGTTCAAGTCCACCTGGTGGGGTCTCCTTGGCCTCCCTGATGAAGGGGACAGGTGACCCACCACCATTATAGGACATTTTGAGAGATGCTCATAGTCCCTTGAACTAGTCGACCTAGGAGGGCAAGGAGCAAAAAGTGTCCTTTATGTCCCTCTGACCAAATTATTATAGGCCTCAAAGTATGTCTGTTAAACACCCAAGAAGGCTAGTTCCACCCGTCTGGTAGTTATAATTACTGTGTGTCATGTAGATAAATTTTGGGCAAAGACCAGTTGTTCTCAGATAAAACTTACCTAGGCAAATATTTCTTGATCTGCTATGTATAATTTGTCAGTAGGTTGTAGGAGTAATATGGTTCCCTCTGGTTTTCAAAACTAGCTAGGCATTGTTTACCTCTTGCATTGTCTCACCCTTCCATCATGGTTTTCCCACTTAAGGTGCTCCCATTTCCCCCTTTCCCTTCTCCTATGGTCCTACCTCTCTTGAGATCCTTCTTTCCCTTCATCCCCTAGGTTTCTTGTATACCCTTCCCTCCCCACTCCCTTAAAATAACCCAATTTTTATCCATATCTCCCTTATTAAGGCCTGTTCTTCTCTTTCAGGTTCTTTCTTTTCCTTTACCTCCCTGTTTCCTTTCCATTATCCTGGTTCCTATAGTTATGTCTGGATACATACTCACATATCAGGGTCTGGTTCTAGGATCCACATATGAGAGAGAACATTTGTTGATTTTTTAATCTGCGTCTGTTACTTCAATTAGTATAACAGTTTCTAGTTCCATCCATTTACCTGCAAATTTCATGATTTCATCTTTCTTTACTGCTGAGTAAAACTCCATCATATAAATGAACAACATTTTCATTATCCACTCATCAACTGAGGGACATTTACTTGCTTCCATC
>NW_008334099.1:262495-264205 GCF_000622305.1 Nannospalax galili | reverse complement strand
ACTTAATAGAAAAATTTCTAGTTCCATCCATTTACCTGCAAATTTCATGATTTCATCTTTCTTTACTGCTGAGTAAAATTCCATCATATAAATGAACCACATTTTCATTATCCACTCATCAATTGAGGGACACTTAGGTTGCTTCTATCTCTTATCTATTGTGATAAAACAGTAACAAACATGGATGTACAAGCGTCTCTGCAATAGGATGATTTCTTTGGGTATATGCCAAGGAGTGGTATAACTGGGTCAAATGGTAGGTTTATTTGTAATTTTTTAAGAGTTCTCCACACTGCTTTCCATAGGGGTTGAAGAATTTTGCAGCTTCACCAGCAACGGATGAGTGTTCCCCTTTCCCCACATCCTCTACAACATTTGGGATCATTTGTTCACTTAATCCTAGCCAGACTGACTGGGGTAAGATGAAATCTTAAAGTGGTTTTAATTTACATTTCCCTAATTATTAGTGGTGTTGAACATCTTTTACGATGTTTCATAGCCATCTCTCCTTCTTCTTTTGAGAACTCTGTTCAGCTCCTTAGCTTTTAATTGGGTTGCTTCCTGTTTTGGTTCTCTGTTTTTTGAGTTCATTATGTATTCTGGTTATTAAACCTCTGTCGGGTGTGTCGCTGGTGAAAATTTTCTCCCATTTTGTGGGTTTTCTGTTTGCTTCCTTGGTTGTCTCCTTTGATGTACAGAAGCTTTTTAGTTTAATGAGGTCCCATTTGTTAATTCTTGCCCTTGTTTCCTGAGCAATTGGTGTCCGGTTTAGAAAATCCTGTCCTATGCCCATATCTTGTAGGTTTTTCCCAATGTTTTTTTTCTAATAGTTTCAGAGTTTCAGGCTTGACATTGAGGTCTTTGAGCCACTTGGAATTGACTTTTGTTCAGGGTGAAAGATAGGGGTTTAGTTTCATTCTTCTACAAGTGGAGATCCTGTTTTGCCAGCACCATTTGGTGAACATGCTGTCTTTCCTCCAGTTAATGTTCTTGGCCCCTTTGTCAAATATCAGGTGGCTGAAATTGCATTTCCTCATATTTGGGTCTTCAATTTTGTTCCCTTGGTCTATGTATCTATTTTTGTGCCAGTACCATGTTGTTTTTATGACTATAGCTCTGTCATACAACTTGAAATCTGGTGTAGTAATCCCCCCAGCATTGCTCTTAGTGCTCAGGGTTGTTTTGGCTGTCCGAGGTCTTTTGTGCTTCCATATGAATCTTAGGATAGATTTTTCCAATTCTGTGAAAAATGTCATGGGGATTTTGAGTGGCATTGATTTGAATCTATATATGACTTTTTGTAGGATGGACATTTCACAATATTAATTCTTCCAACCCATGAGCATGGGAGGCCCTTCCATTTTTTGATGTATTCCTCAATTTCTTTAAAGATTTAAAATTTTCATTGTAGAGCTCTTTAGTATCTTTGGTCAGGTTTAGTCCAAGATATTTTATTTTATTTTTTGCAATTATTGTGAACGGGAGTGTTTCCATGTGCTCTTTCTCTGATTGCTTGTTATTGATATATAGAAAGGCTATAGACTTTTGTAGGTTAATTTTGTAACCTGACACTTCACTGAACATGTTAATAATTTCTGGGAGTCTTCAGGTGGAATTTTTGGCGTCCCTTAGATATCATATCATCTGCAAAAAGGGATAATTTGATCTCTTATTTTCCAATTATTACTCCTTTAATTTCCTTTGTCTTGT
>NW_008334099.1:259045-262400 GCF_000622305.1 Nannospalax galili | reverse complement strand
TGCTTCTAGTTTTTCTCCATTTAGAATGATGTTTGTTGTGGGTTTGTTTTATATGGCTTTAATTATGTTGAGTTATGTTCCCTCCACTCCAGTTCCCTCTAGGACTTTGAACATAAATGCATGTTGAATTTTGTCAAAGGCCTTCTCTGCATCTATTGAGATGACCATGTGGTTCTTGTCTTTGAGTCCATTTATATGATTTATGATGTTTTTTGACTTACGAATATTGAATCATCCCTGAATCTCTGGGATAAAGCTGACTTGATCTTGGTGGATGATCTTTTTGATGTGTTTCTGTATGCGGTTTGCAAGTATCTTGTTGAGAATTTTTGCATCTATGTTCATTAAGGCTATGGGTCTATAGTTTTCCTTTTTGTTTGTATCTTTACCTGGCTTTGGTTTTAGAGTGATGCTGGCTTCATAGAAGGAATTTGGAAGTTCTCCCTCCATTTTCATCTTTTTGAATAAATTAAGTAGTATTGGAAATAAATCTTCTTTAAATATCTGGTAGAATTTTGCTCTAAATACATCTGGTCCTAGACTCTTTTTAGTCTGGAGGCTTTGTATTACTGTTTTGATTTCCTTTAATGTTATGGGTCTGTTTATATGGAAACCCTCACATTCACAATAGCCTCAAAAAATTCCCTCATAATAAATCTGAACAAAGACATTAAGGACCTGTACAATGAAAATTTTAAATCTTTAAGGAAAGAGATTGAGGAAGACACCAGAAGATGGACGATCCTTCCATGCTCGTGGATTGGAAGAATTATATTGTGAAAAAGACCATCATACCAAAGCCATTTATAGATTCAATGTAATGACCATCATAATCCTGTGACATTTTTCACAGAATTAGAGAAAACCATCATAAAATTCATATGGAAGCTCAAAAGACCCCAGATAGCCACAGCAACCCTGCGCACAAAGAGCAATGCTCGAGGATTACTATACCAGATTTCAAAGTATATTACAGAGCTATAGTCATAAAAACAACATGGTACTCACACAAAAATAGACCGGTAGGTCAATGGAAGAAATTTGAAGACCAAAATATGAAATTTCAGCCACCTGATATTTGACAAAGGGGCTAAGAACATTCACTGAAGGTAGGACAGCATCTTCAGCAAATACTGCTGGTAAAACGGGATCTCCACCTGTAAAAGAATGAAACCAGACCCTTATCTTTCACATTCCACAAAAGTGAACTCCAAATGGATCAAAAACCTCAATATGAAACCTGAAACTCTGAATCTGTTGAAGAAGAAAACATTAGCAATGACTTACAAGATAGAGGGCCAGGAATGCAAAAGGTCACGAATGGTCAATGCATAGAGATCAAGAGTCTGCCAAATGCTGGTCCTTGGACAGGACTCCTTTACTAAATTTCATCCACCCAAGGCTCAGGGACAATTGTGGAAGAGGGGCTGGAAAGATTCCAAGAGCCAAGGAGAAGGTGCAGGATCATATATAATCAGAGCCCTAAAGGGTCCTGGGAACCTACTCATATGACTCTATTGCAATGGTGTCAGCATACGCAAATCTCATGCTAACTCAGGGAGACAAAAACCCAGCATAGAACTGGGAAATGAACAGCAGAACCCAATCTTACCTCAAGAAATATTGGTAACTAATTGCTGCTCAGTGAGGAAGAACTGATCTTCCCAAATAAAAGGGACTCTAGATAGGCTGACTAGACCTCAGTGGATGGACTTGCACTGGGGAACATCTGGGGAGACTGACTTGACACAGTGGGCCCTAACAGGGATGACAGAACATATGGGCTCCAGTGGGTTGGGGGCTATGGGAGGGTACCAGTGGGGACGGAGGTATAAAGATGATTAAGATTGATTGAGATGTTCTATATGAAATACACAGAAATTCAATAAAAACAATTTTTTTAAAAAGCATATAAAATCACATCTGAAAATAATTTTAAAAGAGAGAGAAGATGTATATTAAAATTAGAGACATAAAAGGAGATATTATAGCAGGCTCTAATGAAATCCAAATCATCATTATGTAATATGAAAACTTATGTTATTATTTTATTTTTCAATTTCCTAAACCTTATTATTTTTATTTTACATGTATGAGTGTATTGCTTTACATGCGTGTAAATGCATCTGTGCCATTCAATGTCCAAAGAAGTCAGAAGAGGGTGTAGGATTCCCTGGAACTAGAGTTACAGACAGTTTTTAGCCACCATGTGGGTGCTGGAAATCAAACCCTGGTCCTCTGCAAGAGCAGTCAGAGCCATTTCTCCAGCCCCAACTTATATTATTATTTGCATATTTTTATAAAATTTTTGTGATTTTCATAAAATTTAAATTGATGGTATTTAGAGCCCTTCCCCTATTCGCATGTTCCCTTATTGCCCCCAACCAATTTACTAATTTACTATATACGTACACACACACACACACACAGACACACACACACACATATATATATATATATATCCTATAGAGTCTTATTTGTATCCTCACACATCCTTCAGTGTGGGTCCATCCACTAGAACCTGGTAACCTACCAAGAGTCCAGTGCTTGAAAGAGACTGTCTCTCCCCATCCCAGCAGCCATCAGTTGCCAAATTTTCCATAGGCTGTGTTGAGGTTTCTTACCCACTTCTCCATGTCTATGCTGGGATCTTGTCTGTTTTCAGCTTTCATGGGACTTGTGCATGCTGTCACTACTGCTGTGAGTTCACATGAGTAACTGACCAGCTGTCTGGAAAGCTCTGTTTCCTTGTTGTCATCCACTACCTCTTACAATCTTTCTGTCCCTCTTCCACATTGACCCCCTGAGCCTTGGGAGGCAGGATGTTGATACTGGTGTCCTACTCAGGGATATGCAGTCTGCATCCTCTTGTTCTCTGCACATTGACCAGTTACGGGTTTCTGTCTTAATCATCATCTGCTGCATAAAGAAACTTCTCCAATGAGAACTGAGAGATACATTAATCTATGGATATAACAATCATTAAGAGTCAGATTAATACAATAAGTAGTATAAAACTGTTCTCTATACCCTTTGACCTGTGTAGCTCCAGATTCCTAAGCCTTAATTCAGTGTTAGGTATGTGCTCCATCCTATGAAGGGACCTTAAATACAAGTAGAGTATTTGGTTACTCCCATGATGTTCATGCCACTGTTTCATTGGTAGGCATATCTTGCCAGGTCACTTCTTGTAGTTCACAGGATTCATGGCTGGGTGAGTTTGATGATTATATTTTTCTTTCTGGTAGCATGCATAGAACATTTTAGAACCATGGACATTAGCCAGTAGATATGAAGCTCTGAAGTCAGCACCAGCTTGATTTCTTCTTGTTTGTTCTACAGGATATATATATAT